>NW_027185755.1:5938248-5949670 GCF_028583685.1 Petaurus breviceps papuanus | reverse complement strand
CCCATCTGTGCCAGGCCTTCCCAAAGTGGAATGGGGGAGGTGGGGAGGAAAGTCTAGAGCTTAACTGGTCACTGGATCTAGACTGTGACATTACTGCTTCAGTTTTGGAACTTGGACCATTGAGGCCCGATACCAGAGTGGACCCCAGAAGCCCTACAGTGTATCTTTTGATGTGAAGGAATATGGTAAGCAACCTTGGGTCATGCTACCAACATTGGACATGTGGTCTAGGGCTCTAGAGTTCTAACTGCTGGACTCAGGAAGCTGGGGTTCTGGGTTTCTGGGCTGGGGCTCTGGACTCTAGGCTCCAGGTTCTCCTCTCCTCTGAAGCTCACCTCCTCATCAACTCCAAACTCTCTCCTTGTTTAGTGCTCCCATCCTTCGAGGTCCAGTTGCTCCCCAACAAGACCTTCTTCTACCTTAATGATATGACCTTGGGAATCGATATCGAGGCCAAGTGAGCATTGCCACCCCTCATATTCAGACGGAGGTAGAGAGCTGCCTTACATGGGTAAGGGTCAGAGAGGGGGATAGAGAGGCACTTAGAGGAATACCTGGGACCAGGTATTCCCTAGAGTCTTCTACAAAGAAAACTGGGAGAAATCTCAAGCATTTGGCCTCTGAGGCATTTGGAAAAAGTGAGGACTGGGATATTCTCTCCACACACAATTCCTATGGCTCACTCAGCAGAACCATTGGACTAGAAAAGTGAGAACCAGGGTCTTGGCAACTCTGTGAGGTTGTGTGAGGGTACTTCAGAACCAGTGAGACAACCTTCTCGGGGCCTCTAGGTATGTGTTCAATAAGTTTGTCAATGGACATGCTCTGGTCATTTTTGGAGTGAAACTGGACTCTAGTTGGATCACCATTCAGGACTCCCTGCAGAGAGTGAAGGTCAGCATTGACCCCCATCTAATCCCCACCCTCTTCTGAGGCTCCCCTTTCCTTTCTTAGTTTTTCTTCTGCTCTTCTTCCTGAATCAGATCTCTGAAGGCCAGGGACATGCTTCCCTCAGCAAGGCTACCCTGACTGCACAGTTCCAGGATCTCAATGACCTCCTAGGGGGTTCAATTTTTGTCAATGTCACTGTATTCTCCTCTGGTGGGTGACCCTCTTACCTTTCTCCACTATTGCACCCCTCCTGATTCTCCTAAACTGGGTCAGAAGAAGGGGGGAAAGGGAGGAGGAGTCTTCTAGAACCTCAGTTTCCTCATCTGTAAAATGAGTCAAAAGGCTTGAAGTCTTCCCTACAAGTAAGGAGGGGGGTACAGATCAGAACTTCCCTAGTTTCCTGGGACCTGCTCTCCTCAAAGATTTCTTTGTGCAGTGGGTGAAATGGTCCAGGCTGAGACCTCAGGGGTGAAGATAGTCCGGAGTCCCTATAATATCAGATTCACCAGGACACCCCATTATTTCAAGCCTGGAATGCCCTTCCACTTTGGGGTGAGGAGCCACCAAAGACTGCAGACATCCTTCATGATATCTTAGGACAGAAACTTACTCTCCCTGCCCCACCCCAAGACAGACTCCTTCCCCAAGGACAAAAACCCTTCCACCACATTCCAGACCCTTTGCCTCACTCTTAGGACAAACCCCCAATCTTTCCTAGGATAGTCACTTCACCCCAGAACAGAAACTCATCACCAGGACAAAGACTTTTCCTCCCCAGGATAGAAACTCTCCCCACCTCCCAGACAGAGATTACCCCGTATACTAGCTGATGTTAGGGCTGAGCAGCAGTATCTTTCCCACCCAACCCCCTGCCAAACCTACTCACAGGTCTCAGTCACCAACCCTGATGGGTCTCCAGCATCTGGGGTCCATGTGCAATGTGAAGGCAGCAGGGTCAAGACTTCAGCCGAGGGGCTTGGCTCCTTGACCATTAACACTGCAAGCAACTTGGAGAGACTGTCCATCCGAGTAAGGACACAGAGCCCAGTGCCCTTGGGTTGAAGGTGGAGTAGAGGCCAGAAGGCATGGCTATATTCCCACACCTAACTCCCAACTGTCCCCAGGTGGAGACAAAGGATAATCAGCTGCAGCCCCAGGAACAGGCCTCTGCTGAGTTGACAATCCAGGCCTATAAGACTCAGAAAGACTCTGGAAACTTCTTACATATTGAGGTCAACACCCTGGAAACTGAGGTTGGGAAAAGCCTTCAGCTGAGCCTCAATACAAAGCACAGGAATCAGGACACCACAGAGAGAATCACACACTTCACCATCCTGGTGAGGAGGGGTGTGAAGGCAGAGCCTTCAGGCAGCCCGGGGCCTTCCCCCTCCTCCCTAACATCTGCTGTGGGAAGTATTCAATCAGCACCACCCAGGGATGAGGAGGGAGACCTTTGAGAGGGACTGGTACCTGGCTTTGCCACCTCCTTCCAGAGTCACTCCTCACTGTGTCTCTCCCTCCTTTTCTCCCCTTTACTAAGTTGTTGAGCAAAGGGCAAATCACACATGCCCAGATTGAGAGCAAAAGAAGAGGGAGCATCATAACATCTTCCACAATCCCTGTTAGCTCAGAACTACTGCCGTCCTTCCGAATCCTGGCCTATTACATCCTCCCAGGCTCCGATCCAGAGCTTGTGACTGACTCCATCTGGATCGATGTAAAGGACACGTGCATGGGCACTGTGAGTTATAGCCTGCCTTCCCGCCTCCACACCTGTCCCCCAACCCCACTGGCTTCAGTGCCCTCTCTCTTCTTCCCAGAATGCTAAGTGGCCAAACCATGAAAGACCTGAGGTTAGAGATAGAAAAGATCAGTCTGGGTTGGAGTAATCAAGGAAGGGTTCTGGGAGGCTTCAGTGAGACTGAAGCTAGACCTTGAAAGACAAGGAGCATTTAGAGGGATCAGAGGGGCAGAGAACAGTGGGATAGATTACAGTGGTCAGGGTCCTTTAGGAACAGGGTCTCAGGGGGAGCCCTGGGGGCTGGTGAGGTGCTGGGAAGATTAGGGAGGAGAGGAACAGATGGGCCCTGTATATACCCAGGGAAGCAACTGGGAATCCATATTCCTAACCCTCTGTGCCTCAACTTCTTATCTATCCATGCCCATCCAGCTTCACGTAGGCCTGAAGGATTCAGCTGATGAAGAAGTATTTGAACCCAGTGTCCTGGTGAACCTACTGCTGACTGGTGACCCTCGTGCCCTGGTGGGTCTGGTTGCTGTGGACAAGGCCGTCTATGCCCTAAATAGCAAGCACAAGCTTTCCCAGAAGAAGGTGAGGTCAGGCAATGAAGTCCAGATCCCATTGCTACTGGGTTTGGCCTGGGACCACCCAGCTTAAGGTCTTTGGTGATCCACAGGTCTGGGATGTAGTGGAGACTCGAGACATCGGCTGTACTGCTGGCAGTGGGAGAGACAACCTGGGTGTTTTTACAGATGCTGGTGTGGACCTCACAACCAACGTTGGGTTGAGCACAGGGGCTAGTGAAGGTAGGAGAGAGAGACCACAGGGAGCAGTGAGAGGATGCCAAGGAGGGGTGGGGAAATAGGCCCTCCATGGAGTCATTGGATACAGTGTAAAGAATACTGGATTTAGAAACACAGAGTATGCATTCAAATCTTGGGTCTACTACGGTAACCTTGGGCAAGTCCCTTTCTCCAGTCTGGGCCTCAGTTTCCTCAGCTGTAAAATAGGAGGATTGTGCTAGATGTTTGCTAAAATTCATCTGGTTCAAGGTCCTATGATTAGGAAGGTGGCTGTGAAGGAGGCCCTGTGGAGAGAACCAGAAGAAGGAACTGGAAAGGGAGTTTTATTACCGAAAGGGTCTTTGGCCATCATGAGGGTGGGGAGGTAGGTTAGGGGCAAAAGAAAAATCTGGCCACCCATCTCCATCCAGTGAGCTGCACTCAGTGATAGGAGGTCCAGGTTGAAATGACCAGACGTCCTGGCACACAATTCAGAGGACCTTCCTCCCCCTCTAGACTGGCAATGCCCCCAGAGTTCCTCTTCCTTCGCACGTAAACGCAGGTCCCTGAAGATTCTGGAAAAGAAGAAACAAAAAGGTCAGAATCAGACCCTTTTGGTAGCTGCTCCTTGAACCCGTGAAACCCAAATCTTGGTACCCCCAAAGTACTGAACTTCTAATTTCCAAACCCTAAACCCCTAAACCTTGAAGAACTATTTGGGAAAGGATGAAGGCAAAGACTTCAAAGGATGAAGGGAAAAGAGGAGGAGTTTCTATGTTCTTGGCCCATATGGGCTCAGTTCCCTCCTGTCACTTCCCTCCTCATACAGTGAATGAATTCAGGATAGAACTGGAGAGACGCTGCTGTGAGGCTGGGTTTCGGGAGGGTCCCATAGGACTCTCCTGTGAAGACCGGGTTCCCTGGGTACGCCATGGCCCAGCTTGTAAGGCTGCCTTTCTACAGTGCTGTCACCATGGGGCAAAGCTGGACCAGGAGGCCCAAGCGGAGAGGCTGCTGCTGGGGACCAGTAAGGAAGGAGCCAAGGGGGAGGAAATAGGGAGAGGGCAAGCCATAGGTCAGGCAAAGTTCTGACAGGGGCACCCCATGCACATGTCTCACAGTTGACGAAGATGATGATCCAGACATGTGGTTCTCAGAAGACTCAGACTTGCCAGTACGTACAGTCTTCCCTGAAAGCTGGCTCTGGAGAAAGGTCACTTTGCCCAGTGACCCTAACCGAGGCTCAAGGTAAGACCAAGGCTCCCCAGGGTTCCTTCCCCCAATGTCTTAGGACCAAAACCAGTTAGTGTACATGAACTCAAGATAACAACTATTAACACAAAACAGTGACTGTGCCTGAAAGACAAGGACAATGATGTTGATCCCCAGGAAAGTGATCCAAGGATAGTGACAGAAATACAAGGGTAAAGACTATGGGATTTGATGATGACCATAACCTCAGGATAGGGACTGATGCCAGACCTCTGCCCTTAAACCCAAGACACTAACTGGGATCCTTGAACAATTGACTGGCCTTAGGACAGTGACTGTGGCTCCAATGGAGATGTCCTCACCCCTACCCCACCCCCTAGTCTTGCAGCTATGACCATCCCTGTGACCCTGCCTGATTCCATCACCACTTGGCAAATCATGGCCGTGAGCCTCCAGAAGGGCAAAGGTGAGTCCTCTCTGCCCCATATCCTAAGGTTTCAGTGGTTGTCCAGCCCCAGGATATGTGGGGCCCCAATCCTGGGCATGTTGGCAGTGCAAGACCTGCTGGTCCCAACAATCCCAAATCTGCCCCCTGCACTTTGTAAACTTCTGCCCTTTCACCTGTCTGTTTTTGTGTCAGGTATTTGCATCTCAGAGCCCCTAGAGCTGACAGTCAGGAAGCCTTTTTTTGTGGACCTGAAGCTGCCCTTCTCTGTGGTCAGGAATGAGCAGGTCCAAATCCAAGCCGTGCTATACAGCTACCTGAAAAGAAATACCCGGGTGAGCTGTCAGTGGGAGCTTTGAGCAAGTCAGGAGCAGGCCCTAAATGAACCATGAGTGAGCTTTAGTGAACTATGAGCCATGGGGGGAGGGGTGCCCATGTGTGAGTGAGCCATGAGTGAGCCCTGTGTGATCTGTGAGCAGTGAGCAGGCTATGGGCTGTGGGCTATGGGCTAGCTCCCTTTACAATAGGCATTCATTCTCATGCATTGACCATCAATCAGCCAGACATTTCTGGCCAACGGCATGGGATGTGCTTGGTCTGATCCCCAAAGTGCAGGGGGATGCTGAGAAAGCACCTGACTATCTGGGTTCATGGGAGACAAGTAACAATCAGGGCAGGGTAGGAAACTAGATGACACAATGGATTGGCAGTTTTCTTTAACCAAGAAAATTACAGCTAGGTTGCTCATTGGGTAGAACACTAGACCTGGAGTTGGGAAGACCTGAGTTCAAAATATGAACTAACTACAAACTTCCCTCTTTATCATTGAAGTCTTTTGATGATCCAACCTACCTTTCCAGGCTTACTCCACATCACCCCCTTCCATGGACTCTAGTTCAACCAAACTGTCCTTGTTATTTTCCATGCTGGAGAATAGACATGCCATTCATCTCCTCTCTCCTTTCCACTTGGAGGCTCCCCTCCAAGTCTGGAATGCACTCCTTTCTCGCCTCTGCCTCTTAGAACTCCTAATTTCTTTCAAGGCTTAATTCAATTGCCATCTCCTACACAAATCATTTCCTGATCCTTTCGGCTGCCAGTGCCTCCTTCTCCCCGCCCCCCACCCCAGCCCCATCCCTTCATATTTAAACTTTATTAATATTTTGTATATATTTATATACGTAACTCTTGTTGTCTCCTTTTATAGAATGTAAGCTCCTTGAGGGCAGGGACTGTTTGCTTTCTGTCTTTGTAACCACAGCTCCTAACAGTGCCCAAGCACCTAATAAATGCTTGTTGATTAATTGATTGATCTATAAAATGAGAAGGTTGAATCTCCAGAAGAGCCTTCCAGCCCTAATATTCTATAAGCCTAGGACCTTTAATGTGAGCTGATGTGGGGACAGCTTCCAGGTTCTCCTTCATTCTCCTGAGGAGGTTATGGAACTATTAGGTGTCTCCCCATGAACAGGTACCTGGGTCCCCCTGCTTGTGGTGACAGTCTCTATCCTGATTCCCTTCCAACCCAGGTTCGTGTAGAGTTTCCATACAAGAAGGCTCTGTGTAGTAAGTCCAGCAAGACCCAGCCCTTCCTCCAGAGAATCTCCGTGCCTGCAGGCTCCTCAAGGGTGGTGTCGTTCACTGTGCTGCCTGTAGAACCGGGCAATATTGATGTGGAAGTCAAAGTTATAGGGCCTGGTGTCTGGGACCAAGTGAAGAAGACACTCTTTGTCCGGGTAACTGAATCCCTCAAGGGCGAGACCAGATAGGAAAATAGGGTATTGGGGAGATGCAGAGATATTCCCCCCCCACCCGCCCCAAGCAGTATTGCTGCTGGCCTTTCCTATCATTCTAGATGTTGTCTTAACTTGCCCAAGGTCCTTTCGTGATTGCATCACTTTGATGATGTTCATGGGGAGGTTGTACAGCTGACTTTTGGCCCTCAGAATAACACCTATTTTTCTCTGCAAAGTGCTTTGCTCTAAATATCCCCACAGATAGAATAAATAAAATAATCTTCATTCAATAGATCACCCTCTGTATAAGTATAGCCAGGACTTGATCCCACAAGGCTGGTACTCATGTAGGACAGAAAATACCTAATAGAAGCAGAGGGAGTAGCTGCTGCCAAACACCTGAGATGAAACTGTGCCTTTGATGGACACAGTTTTCCTGGCAGGAAAGATTGGAGCAGAAGTTGTTAGGCTAAATTGATTTATACTGAGGAAGCAAAGGAGTTACCAGAATAAATAAGCCTCTGTCCAGTAACAAACTGGAGAAATGGCTATTGATTGGAATGTATTCTGGGCACTTCCAGAAAAACAAAGACAAAAGAGATGTAGCCCCTCCTCCCCCTGGGTCCCACTACAATGGGGAGACAGGATGCATATACTCATGAAAATAACTAAGGGCTCTCATAGGGACAAAGGCCAGCTCACCGGACTCCAGTGGGGGTATCTCGGCCAGTGCTAAGGGGACAGTGGGGAAAAGCAGCTTGAGCCCCACAGCTGCTGTGGACAGAACAGGCCTTACCAGAGTAGGCAAACCTTGTGCCCAACATCCAGGAAGGGGAGGGGACTCAAAGAAGTTGAGCCCTAGCAAAATACTCTGGTTTTCTGTGTTCATTATTATTTTTTTTTAAAAACCCTTTTACTTCACATTTCAAGAAGTACTTTTACCTTTTCAAATGATAAACATTTTCACCACAAGGTATATTACAGTGGAGATTAGACTTGGAGCTGAAAGGCCTTCTCTGAAAAGCCTGCTTTTCAACTGGGCAATCTTGGGTCAATCATAGCGTCATGGGGGGGGAGGGTCACTAGTCCTCCTGACTTATGTCTCGCCATTGGACTCCAATGACTGGAGGAGAGAGTGAGGCTGGCCACTTATAGCTCTTCCTAACTCAAAGCCAATTCACGTGCAAGTCAAGATATCACCCTCCTGATGTCATTGGTCCTCTTTGAGAATGAAGTATGAATGACAACAATAGTATCATTGTTTTCTAGCTTGGAAGGAGCCTTGGAGCACATCTAGGCCAGTTCTGCATTTTACAGATAGGAGGGAATATGACTCAGTCAAGAGAATGCTGGACAAGAGTCAAGAAGACCGGAGTTCAAATTCTACCTCAGAACTTATTAGCTGGTTGTGTGTCCCTGGGCAAGTCACTTAACATTTCTTAGTCTCAGTTCCCTTATCTGTGATATGAAGATTATAATAGCACCTCCTTCCCAGGATTACTATGAGGATCACATGAGATAATATATATAAAGCATGTTACAAGCACAATATAAATATTATTATTGTCATTAACATTGTCACTAAGAAAATGAGACCAACAGGTATCAAATGACTTGCTTAAGGTCACACGGGTAGTAAATGGCAGAGCTGGGAATTTGAACTCAGGTCATCTGATTCCATACCCAACAAATATCCCACTGTACCATGCTAGTTCCCTTTTACCTCTTTGGTCTTCCCTTCCTCCAATTGTAAAATGGGTGGGAGGATTGTACTGAGTGATTTTTAAGTTACCTTTTATGTCCTGGGATTCTTTTGACTACAGGAAGAAGGACAGATAGAGAGATCCTCTTACAGCCTACTGTTGGACCCTAAAGGTTTGTGAGAACACTGACCTGGGAGGGGTGGGAAAGCTCCAGGGTGCAGGTGTTGGGGTGTGCCTGAAGGTCTGAAGGCCAGAGGGCAGAGGCCTTGCTCATGAGATAATCTAGCCAGGCCACTAGGCTATGTCCCACTAGCTCCAATTGCCTCTGTGGCAGTCTGACCCTCCATGAACTCTGATCACCTCATCTTGAAGGGCTCCTGGAACTAGGAGACCATGGGAAATTCACTTCTGCCCAGGTCACACCCAGGAGGAAAATGTGTCAAGAAGGACCTTTGAGAACATGGTGCCTGGCACAGAAGCAGAAGTGTTTGTCAGTGTACAAGGTAATGAGACCAAGCCCACCCTCATAGAAGTGAGTCAGTTGGGCTGCATGTGGGAGCTGTCCTTTCCTTAGCCTGAGGTGATGGGGCATACATAGACTACTTTTCATGATGATGGTCCCTCACCCCTCTTTCTTTCAAGGAGACATTCTTGGTGAGCCCATCCTCGGAGCCCTAACACCTTCTGAATTGCACAAGTTGCTAAAAGTGCCAACTGGTTGCCCGGAGCAGACCCTGAGCTCTTTGGCCCTTCTAGTCATCCTAACCCAATACCTGGATGCCACGGGGCAGTGGGGCCAAGTTGGGGTGGAGCGGAGAAACCAGGTGATGGACAACATTGTGACAGGTAAGTGTATGTGCTAAGTGGAGGAGGTTGTTAGCTCTTCCCGGCCTGGGGACGTGTCTCCCCTGGCCATTCCCCATTCTAACCCACAGACATCAACTCCGAAGTCCCCAAGTTATATCAGAATCCCTGCCTTGCACAAGTGCCCCCAGGATATGGCATTTCTTCGCTTAAGCACTGATGGGCCTTCTCTATCTGCACCCAGACACTGACCATTTCCCCAGGTCAAACTGGGATATTCACACACACGCACACACACGCACACACACAGAGTTATCACTTGACTGATTTTTTCTGTCAGTTGACAGACATTAAAGTGCTTACTAAGTGTCTGTCACTGTGCTAAATGCTAAAGATACCAAGAAAGGTAAAAAACAAGGCCCTGCCCTCAGGGAGGTTATGTTGTCGGGGTTTTAAGTATTTTTTTCTATTACATATAAAGATAGTTTTCAACATTATTTTTAAACAAAATTTTGAGTTCCAAATTTTTCTCCCTTCCTCATCAAGACAGTAAGCAAGCTAATAGAGGTTATACATGTGCAATCATGTTAAACATATTTCCACATTAGTCATGCTATAAAAGAAGAAACAGAACAAAAGGGGAAAACCATGGGGAAAAAAGTGAAAACAGTTTGTTTCATCTGCATTCAAACTTCACAGTTCTTTATCTGGATGTGGATAGCATTTTTCATTATGAGTCTTTTGGAGTTGTCATGGATAATTTTATTGCTGAAAAGAGCTAAGGCTATCATATTTGATCATTGTACAATGTTGCTGTTATTGTGTACAATGTTCTCCTGGTTCTAGGAGTTTATATTCTAATGAGGGACACAACATACAAAAAATGCAAGATACATACAGTGTAAATGGGACACTAACTTCTAATCACAAATTACATATAAATGTCCATTTTTCCCAAGTTAGACCCAGACACTGAAATTCCTCTAGATACACCTTGTAATTCCCCTTCCCCTGGATGTGACACCTAGGTACTTAGTCCTGCTGGGATAGAACATGCCCCAAATTACACCACACAGTGGCAACTCCCCCAAGCTACATTCAGACACTGACCCTTTCCCCAAGTTTCCTTTGGGTGTTGTAAATCTCTGAGATTTACTTAGACACTGACCCTCTCCTAAGTTACAATCAACCGCTGACATCATTATTCCATGGCAAACCAGGATGTAGGTACTGAAGCTCCATCCCCTGCCACATTCAGTCACACCCAGAGACACTGACCCTTGTCACTTGTGTTACACTTGGATACTGATACCCCCTGAGGTTTCATTGGGATCCAGTACCTGAGGCTGACCCTTTGTAGCAGCAACCACACTGGAATACCCAGGAAGGCTGCTAGCACAGCTTCTTAGATCTACTTAGTAAGAAAAATAACTGTTTAAGGAGTCAACAATCTTTTTAAATTACATTCACTAGTTCAGGGAAAAAGTCAGCACCCTGAACTTTAGAGAAAATACAAACAGAGAAAATACTAGCAGAAAACTAAAGACCAACAGACAGGGCTGACTGCCTGAATCAACTATACACTTTATATACATCCCTAGATAGAGAGAGCCTTTACATCTGAGCAGTCAGAGAGCTCTGAACATAAGGCCACTCAGAATCTCTACCAGAGGATCACAAGATTCTTCTCATAAGCAAGCCCCCAAAGCAAAATACCAACTCAGAGTATATATACACTTCTCAGAGCCAGAAGGCATCACAACCCTCAAGACTCAGTGCCTAACTAGAAATTAGCAAAAGGTGTGAAAGTCTTCCTACAAACAAACCTCCCCTAAGCAAGCTTCCCTTAATGGGCTCCATGTGAGGCCTGTTAATGAGCAGGGAAGATCTTATATTCCATTAACATTACACCCTTCACCATCTTCTTACTAGGTTATGCTAGAATGCTGGCTCACCGGAATTCAAATGGTACCTTCCACATTCACCGTGAAAGCCCTGGGAGCACATGGTGAGGAAGCTGTTGTCACTGCCCCCCAGGCCAAAGTTCTCCCCTCAGTTATTACACACACACACACACACACACACACACACACACACACACACACACA
>NW_027185755.1:5910857-5938238 GCF_028583685.1 Petaurus breviceps papuanus | reverse complement strand
CACACACACACACACACACACACACACACACACACACACACACACACCATTCTTGAAGTATTGCAATGTCCCTGTTGGTGTGTCTACCTTGTTGGATCCTAGAATTACCCCCATTGCTGAGCCAGGCCATCTAACCACATGATCAGTGCCGTGGTCAGGGCACTGGCAGGGTACATTTCTCTGGGGGCAGTGAAGAAATCCCCTTCTTTTACTACAATATGTGTAAATACACTTGCTTTAAAAACTTGATGTATTATAGGTGAGATCAATACCAGAAGACCCAGAGGCATACCCCCTTTAGTGTTGCTGCCCCACACTAGCATGAAAGTCCAAGTCTGGGAGTTAGGAGATATGGGTTCTATTGACAACTCTGTTGTGTTAACTCACTGAATGAGGCCTCAGTTTCCCCATCTGTAAAATGAGGACAATAATACCTTCCCTGGAAAACTCAGAGAGGGATTAAATATGACAATTAAAAATATTTATTGCTATCCCTTGGTGGGGGCAGGGGAAGGAGTAGTCCCAGACCCTGACCTCAGAGGCCAGACAAGAGGAAGATGAATAGATAAAGCATTTAGTAAGTATTTTCTAAAGGCGAAGCATTGTGATATGTTCTGAGCATATAAATAGAAGCAAGTAAGATAGCTCCTGCCCTCAAGGAGCATATGTTCTCATGGGGGTCAACAATACATAAAGCGGTACATGCAGCAGTCAAAAAGGAGGCGGAATGGAAGTGAGAGGGAGGGGAATCATGGATGAGGTTCTTCCCCAAATGGTGGTCTCGGGGAGGGAGTCCCCAGTGAAGAAAGAAAGGCTCCAGATAGACGTCCTCCCTTCAGGGATCTCTAAGTCTGTCTGTCAAGGCTCAGGGTTAGAGATCAGTCTAGACTGGAGGGCTCAGGAAGGGCTCTCTGGAGGAGAAAGGATACAGAAAGGAAGTAGGGGCCACTGGGTGGAAGCTACAAAAACACAGGCACTGTCTGGGTCCTGAGCTTGCTCCTCACCATCCCCAGCAAGTCCAATGGAACAAGCCCTCTGCCCCAGGGCTCTACTGTCTACTCCATGGTCATGCCTTTGTGTCTCCTCCATTCTGCAGGCTCACCAGCTACGTATTCAGGGTCTTTGCTATGGCCTCTAAGTCAATGACCAAGGGTGGAATAGACACAGACATCCTGTGCAGCAGCGCCAAGTGGCTCATTACCCAGAGACAGGAGGAGGATGGGAGCTTCCAGGAAAAAGCCCCAGTGATCGTGAAGTCCATGCAGGTAGGTACCTGGGCCCTGAGGACACAAAGGAACAGGAAGGCACTTGGCAAGGGAGGGAGGGAGGGACAATAGCTTCTCTTAGCCCATTGCCCACTGAGGCAGCCTCTTTTTCTCCAAAACTTAGTCCTGCCCCTGTCCCAGTCTTGAATGTCAGTTTTGGGGACTGGTAGAGTTCAATTGAATAAACATTTATTAAGTGACTACTATGTGCCCACACAGTGCAAAGTGCTGTGGATACAAAAAGAGACAGAAGACAGTCCCTGCCCTCAAGGAGCTTACACTCTAATGGGAAGGGACAACATGCAAGCAACTATATACAAATTCAGCCATGTACAGGATAATGGGGAGAGCCCAAGGCAAAGCTGTGGTCTGGGAAGAGATGGAGAGCTCTCCAACTATGTGTCCAGCCTGATGTGGAAGAGAGAGACAGAGAAAGAGGTCCCTAAGTCCTTGGTGCTTGTGGTCAGGTCAGAGATCCCAGTATAATTGGTAGCATGGCTGAGAAGACCCTTAGAGGTCAACTAGTTCAAGTCCCCTATTTCTCATACTAGGACACTCAGATTAATTAACTTGCCCAGTAACACACAGGCTGAAAGTAAAGGAGTCAAGATTCAAACCCAGGTCCTCCCACTTGAAACTTAGTATTCTTAGGACTCAGATATGGACCAGAGAATGACACCAGAGAGAAGGTGGCATAGGGCTGAGAAGTGGGAGTCCCAGGTTAGAGTCTAGTTCTGCCACCAGTTTGCTGTATGATAATGAGCAAGTCACTTCTCCTCTATGGGCCTCAGCTTCCCCATCTGTAAAATGAGAACTTTGCACTAGAGCCCTAAACTATTCTGTGACTCTGAATGTGAGACTTGGGAACTCAGATCAGGTGTACCTCAATCCCATGCCCCCAACCAGATCTTAATTTTCTAAAGATGCATGATCTTAGGTTTTTTCCTTTCTGCCCCCTGACCAATGTGACTTAGGGAGATCAATGCCAACAATTTAAGAAGGCCACCTGGAAAAGAAGGGCTCTCAAACTGAGCCCAGTGATTTCCAGCTGTTATGGTTCCTCCCACATCTGCAGGGCGGTTATTGGGGTTCGGAGGTCAAAGTTTCTCTGACAGCTTTGGTGCTGATTGCCCTGAAGGAAGGCGAGATTCTATGTACCTCTGAGGAGCTGGTAGGAAGGCACTGTCACTGGTACAGGGAAACACAATGGGACCTGGGGGAGTCATAGGAGTCTGTGATCTTTTCTGTGCCCTGGGTGGTAGGGTCCTGGCATTGATGGGAGGCACGAGGGCTGGACTGACAGGAGGACCCAGGGCTGGGGCTGGGTCCTGGTTCAGCAGGGCCAATGCCAAGCCCTTCTGACTACTGTACCCCATAGAATGTGAGCACCAGTATCCAGAGGGCTCGTGCCTTTCTGGAGCAGCAGTTACCAAACCTGAAAACAGTGTTCAGTGTGGCCACAGCCTCCTATGCCCTGGCCCTTGCAGACAGCCCTCGGGCTAATGACCGTCTGGACGACTTTGCATCACCAGGTGAGTCTGGACATACAAACCTACCCTATGGGATAACAGGGTTCTATGTGACCACCTACCTCTACCAAAGATAAATACAATGTTCTAAGCTATTATTGTACTCATCTCTTTGGGCAGTTTCCCTTTTTCCTTCTTATATCTACATATATTTTGAGAATTTCATCCTTAAGAACTTCCCAGCCCTCTTGGGTTAATTTCTCCTGCAAAATATTAGGCCAAGTAGATTCTCCCTATCCTTTCTTTGAACCCTTTGGAATCTACTCTCCAAATAATCCAGGGTACGTGTCTTGCTATGCCTGGCTTTCCTCTCTTCCTTCTATCATGAGCTCTGTGATGGAATTGTCAGTCGCCTGGCCCTCCCTCCTGTCCCTTCCCCCAGGCTCCTATTTTTCCTATTCAACAGCAACTTTCTTCATGTTGATCAGAATCAAGTCTTATAAGGAGCATTTCCTCCATCTCTTGGAGAATGAAATTCTCATTAAGATTTTTGCCTTGGCCTATGATTTGATAGGGCTGGTAGGTGGCACAGTGGACAGAGCACCAGTACTGGAGTCAGGAAGACCTGAGTTCAAATCAGACCTCAGGTACTTACTAGCTGTGTGACCCCTGGGCAAATCACTGAACCCTGTTTGCCTCAGTTTCCTCATCTGTAAAATGATCTGGAGAAGGAAATGGCAAACCCCTCCAGTATCTCTGCCAAGAAAACCCCAAACGGGGTCACAAAGAATCAGACAACTGAAAATGACTGAACAACAAATGACTTAATGACCAAGAAGGGGCAAGTTTATCAGCTGCTTTCTTTTGGCAGAGAGGGGTTCAGCAGATGAATGGACAGTCAAAGTTTCCCATCACTGTAGTATATACTTCCCTACTGAGTTTGTGGTCCACTTCCCTAAATTGTCTTCCATTTCCTCCTTCTATCTAAGTGGTCTGCAGGATATTCCCATGATAATTTCCTCTCCTTCTCATTAGTGGTGATCCATATGTTCTCCATCCATCCCTCAGCAACCACCCTTCAGGCTACACGATCACCCATTGGAGATCATTAGATTTAGAGGTGGAAGGGTCCTGCCTTCTCATTGTATACATGAGGAAACTAAGGCAGAGAATTTTCAGTGGTTGTATAGAGGGGGTTCTGTTCAGGTATAGTTGTATCAGATGACCTCTGAGGTCTTTTCACCTCAGATTCTGTGAATTCTATGTGACTTCTGAAGCTCAGGAGATTTGGAGGGCAAGAGACTCTCTCACTGATAAGGAAACTGAGGTCCAGAGAAGTCACAAATTTAATTGATTCTAATTCCCTGATTACTCATAATAAGACTGAGTTCCAAAGAAATCATAGGAAAATAGAATCATAGATGTTAAGAACAGGAAAGGTCCTTAGAGACCAATGATATTAATTCCCTCATTTCACTTATAAGAAATCTAAACCCCAGGAAAGTGATGGGATCATAGATTTTGAGCTGGCCATTGAGACCAATTCCCTCATTTTAGAGATGAGGAAACTGAGGCCTAGAGAAGTTAGATTCTTTGCCCAGGGTAACATAGACAGTAAGCATCAGAAATAGGATCTGAATCCCTCACCCAAGACCACAGGATCTGACTCTAGCTGGCCCAGAGACCATACAGGCTGGGTGGGTGACCAGTTAATCCTCTTTCTTAGATAAGAGCCACTGGAAGGTGGAAAATGACAAGAAGTCACTGTATACGGTGGAGGCTACTGCATATGCTCTCCTGCAGAAGCTACAACTTGGTCAGCACGACGATGTAGATGCCATCACCAAGTGGCTCATTGAGCAGCGAGAGTTTGGTGGTGGCTTCCAAAGCACCCAGGTGACTGAGGTGAAGGGTATCCCCAGGGGCAGCTGGACCAGGCCGCAGGAAATGATCAGCCCTCTCTTTTCTCCCACAGACCACAGTGGTGGCACTTGAGGCCCTCATCCGGTACAGACAGAGCATCCCTGTGAGTGGTGTCTCTGACATCCAGGTCCAGATCACCGTCCCCAAGAGGTCATTCGCTGTGGAGTGGAATATTGACCAGACTAATGCCTACCAGCTGCGCTCTCAAAAGGTACAGCACAGCAAGGAGACAACAAGGCTTAGGCTTCCTTGGGGCCAGACCCTCCCTGTTCCTGAAGCCTGGATTCCTGCACTCCTCACCTGATGAGTGGTTAGGGTAGGGTAGGGGGACTATTGGCCTAGGTCATTTCTAAGGATTTTGCATAACTCTGACATTCTGTTATTTTAACCTTAGTTCTCAGCCCAGGATGACATCATCATCAAAGCTAGTGGCACTGGGAAAGGCAGCCTCTCTGTGAGTCTGAACTTTTTTCCCCTGGGTTCAAGGTCAAGATGTTGTGTGGGAAGACAAGCTGGGATGTTCCTGCTCTCCTGGAGTCTCCCTTATACCTGCATGAGTCTGGTCCCCATCCTACCCCTCCTGGCCTGAGCCCCCAGGAGTCTGTCTCCTCCTTAGACACCCTCTCCTCAGCCTGAGATAAACCCCTTTCCCTTGCCCCTAAGAATTGTTCTCCCATTCATTTGGATGCCTGAAACCCTTCTGACTTTCCCTCTTCCTGGTTATCAGTCTTCTCCTGCCCTCAGGAGCTCCCTGCCCTTGCCAATCAGAATATGGGTGGATAGGTGGGGTCTGCCATTTTCATGGAGACATCTGTACTACAACCCTAGGAATGGGAAATAGGAGTACCCTTCCCCCATTAACCTTGTCCCACCCCAGAGAAAAAGTCCATGCAATGGGAGGATTGGACTCCCTGGCCCCTTTCATTCTCCCTGCTCTCTCATCTTCCCTGGTCTAGGTCCTGACCATCTACCACAAACTCACAGACAGCCAGAAGAGCTCTTGTCACCCATATCATCTGAATGTAACCCTGCATCCTGATGGTGAGCTCCTCCCCCAACGCTTCCGGGGCCTTCCTGAAGGAGGGAGGCATCCCCATGTCTTAGATAAGCCTGACATTCTCCCACCCCATCCTTGAGGGGAGCAGCCACCCAACCTCTTCCTGGAGAAAGTGTCAACACATATGAAGATATCTCACACTGGTTCCCAGGGGTGAGCACACCAATACCCCTGGAGTCTCAGCTCCTCCCCAGGCTTTCTTTTATGGGTGTTTCCACAGAGAGAAGGGAAGGAGAGACCTATCATCTGAAGATTGAGGCAAGGTACCCTCATCTCTATCTACCTTTGTGAGGTACCCTGATTTCTGATCCCTCCAAAAAAAGAACATGATCTAACCTATCCCACCATAGTGCTCAAATCCCTGGGCACTGGAGGCCCTAGACCTCTGAATCTGATAGACTGTCTAAGCTGGACCTTACTCTTATATCCTGTACTGGGAGGCCTCCCCTTGTGACCTGTCTGTGGCTGCTTTTTCCACAGTATCAGGTCCTCAGACTTGGCAGGAATCCTTTCTGACACCAAGGTCCCATCCCCCACACTCCCAAGTTGCCCTATCCCCCTACCTCACCCAGGTAGCTCTCTACCTTCAGGTACACAGGGCTCCAAGATGCCACAATGACCATCCTGGAGGTGTCACTGTTGACTGGTTTCTTTCCTGATGAGGGTGACCTAAAGCAGGTAATTCAGAGAATGGAAATAGGGGGAGGGAGGTGGTTCTTAGTTGTATCTAGAATGACAGCTATAGATGGTAACTAATCCAAAATTGACCCCATCATTTCTTTATACCTTCAGAAGGGTTTGTGCCTAAAGCTTTCCCCTCCTGGCACCTCCCAGTAGTTGCTGAGGAGAGAAACAATAGACTAAGCAGTATATGTTCCCAATTCTTGGGAAAAAGAAACTGAGGCCCAGAGAGAGGGGGTAATTTGCCCAATGTCACATAGTGACCAAGACCAGATCCCAGGTGTCTTGATTCTTATCCCCCAAACCCATTCCCACTGAAAAATAGCACTTCCAAAGAGGGTAGTTGTAGAGAATTGGGCCTCAGCTTTCCCATTTGTCAAAGGGATTTGGGGAGGTTGTTCTCCCCAGTCTGGGAAGAGGATTCAGGTCTTGCAAGTTAATAGGTGCATCCCCTCAATCCTGATGGGCATTGATGCCCTTTCCTATTAAGGCCTGTGGACCTCGCCTAGAACCCCAACATTCCTGAGTCCCCCTAGTCCCTGAGTTCCCAGCTTCTAAATCCTTGGCACTCTCAAATCTCCTATATCTCCTACTCCCTGAGTTTCCAACCTCCCAAATTCCTAATGTTTCAGAGGCCCTGAGTTCCTGATATTCCTAAGTCTCTGGCATTCCAGTGTCCCTGTCATGCCAAATCACCTACTGTCCCCAAATCATCAATATTCTAAATCTCTGATACCCCCAGATCCCTAACTCTCTGATGTCCCAGAGACTCTGTCATCTTAGTCCCCAGTGTTCCTGAATCCTTGATGTTACAAATCTCGGATGTCCCCATTCCTCTATTTCAGCTTACAAGTAACATTGAGATGTATGCCTTCCAGTATGAGACCAAGACCAGCTCCAGTAATAGCTCTGTCATTCTCTACCTGGAAAAGGTGAGGCCAGAATGGTCCAGGCCACCTAGAAACTGAGAGTCAGCCCCAATACAGGGATGTGCCCACTGGCATTCCCAAGGCATGTTGAGGAGCTGACCCCCAAAATACAATGCTCTCTGAACCACAGCCATTAAGGCCCTCAGGAGGCATCCCAATATATGGTTCCCTCTGGCTTACACTCATTAGCACATACAGGAAATTGATGCTCAGTTACCCAGTAACTTTCTCAGACTTATGTCCATTAATACATAGCTCCCTCTGGTTCATGACCATTAATAAGTGAAATCAGTCAACTAGCATTTATTGAGCACTCATGACATAAAATGCCTACTATGTGCAAAGTACTGGGAATAGGAGGGAAGGTAAACAACAGTCCCCGCTTTCAAGGAGTTCACAATATAATGGGGGAAAGCAATGAGCAAACAAGATATATATACAGGATAAATTAGGGGTAATCTCAGAAGGACGGCATGCACAGACACCCCAGATATCCCTCTTCCCTAGGCTCCCCATGGGCATATAGGGAGCTGACACATGCAACTCCCTCTGACCCATACTCATTATCACACAAAGAGTTGGCATACAGATGCTCCCCTTTCTGCCAATCTGCCCCCACTGGCACACTAGAATAAGTGAGGGCAATGGTGATTTCTCTAGCTAAGGCATCAGGGACCCCTTTGGTCCTAGACACAGATTTATGGAGTCACCCCTCCCAGGCAGGTTGTCTTCCTCAAATCCTTCACGATTGCCATCTCTGGGCTGATTCCTGCCTGAGAATAGCTCCCGATGTCCATTGTTCCTTGGTCAGTGCTCCCTCGGCTAGCATCTCTATGGTCAATGTACCCAGAAGACATAGCCCTCATGATCAGCATCCCCTGCAATTAGAGTTCCCTGTGGTCATTGTCTTCTCTAGTCAACACCTCCCATGGGGGCATGTCTGCCATGGTCAGTCCCTGATTAGGAGCCTATCTGACCCCTCTCCCAGCTCTCCAACCAAATGAACATTGTGCTCAGCTTCCGAATTCACCAGCTACTTAAGACGGAGCTCCTGCAAGCTTCTCCTGTCACCATCATCAACTACTATGAGCCTGGTGAGTAGAGACCAATGTGAGTAGGATTGATGACTGACACTTTGGGGACAGGGGAAAAGGAGGTAAGCCAGGCCCAGGAGGTTGTAAAAGCATCCAGAGCAGAGCTAAGGAAGGAACATCTGGAAGGGGCAGAGTCAAGGGAAGGACAGGACACCCCCAATCCCTCAGATAGTATTTGAGGAGGACCTGAGAACTCTAGGCAGCCCAGGTCAGAGCCACAGTCTGCAACCCTGGGGCATGAGGAGCAGGAATGCCCCACATCCTAGAATGGGGATCATGGACTCACTCAAAGGCCAAGCCCCCTTTGGAATGGAAAGGCTAGGAACACATACTGTAAGGGGAGGGAAACTGAGAAATTTAGCTATTCTCTGGGCACCAGAAGCTACCACAGGAGACCAAGGGGGTTGGGTTGTGGTGCAGGGCACCGCAAATGACCTGTTCCATCATTCTGCCACCTGGGGCCAGTCCCACCCAAATCAGTGCAGGCCAGTAGAGGTCCTTGATAGCAGGAAAGCTGCAGGACCCTGAAGGGTCCTCAGCTTTAAGCCCCCTTGTTTCTTGACTGGCCCCTGGGGAAATGGCAGAGGAGAGATGTAGTACCTTCTACAACGTGCCGGGGAACGATGTGACCATGAGAAGGATCTGCCACAAAGACGTGTGCCGGTGCGCTGAAGGTGAGCTGGGCAGGCAGGAGGAGCTATTCCCACCCTGCTCGGCCCGGGAGGCCCCAGTCACAGGTGCTCTGTAGGGACCTCTAGAGATGCAAGAAGCAACTTCGGGAAACACTCTCACAGGCAGTTTATTTCAAGGATGTATGGGATCAGGAACAGGTCAACACTTTGCAACCTTTAAAGGGCTCTCTAAATCATAAAGTTGGAAAGGAGTCAGGGATACAGTAATTTGGAGACACCAAGGCAGCGCAGTGTTTAGAGGGTTGAACATGGAGTCAGAAAGACCTGAATTCAAATCAAGCCTTAGACACTTAGAAGCTTTGTGACCTTGGGTAAGTCATTCAATATCTATCTGCCTCCATTTCCTCATCTATAAAATGCAGATAATAACCCCTGCTTCCCAGGGTTGTTTTGAGGATAAAATGAGACATTTGTAAAATGTTTTTCAGACTTAAAGTGTTATATGAAAACTATTATTATTGGAGAGGTAAGGGAAGACAGAGAGTGACAAAGTTTAGGAGGTTTTGTTTTTGTTTTATGGGCAGAGGGAGACTAAAGAATAGTTTAAAGGAAAGGAGTGAAGGAGTCTGGGAGAGTTTTTGATTGACACTTAAATTACTTGTCCAACTGTCTATCCATATGTCTGTCTGCTCAATTCTCTGTCCTTCCATCTATCTCTCTGTCTTTCCTTGGGCTCCATTCTCTCTAATGTACCCAGAAAAGTGTCCCTCTCTAATCAGTAACCACAATGGCATCAACCAGAAGGAACTTCAGATCACAGCTTGTCAGCCAGGAGTTGACTCTGGTGAGTGCCAAGGCCCCTCCTATAGCTTATGGTGGGACCAGAGGTTCTTATGTCCTCAGCAATGGGCACCTTTGAGAAGCAGGGCTGGGTGGAATCCAAGGGCCCATGAGGACTAAGGGTGGGCAAAAGATGGGGGTAGGTCCCTACACATCAGAGCCAGATGGCCCCATTTTCCAATCAGTCTACAAGGCCCACTTGGTGGAACTGGAGCAGCTTGACACCTATGTCTACTACACCATGAAAATCCTAGAAGTCATCAAAAGTGGTGAGTTCAGCACTGTGTCCAGTCTCACAGGCTGGGGGAGGGCAGAGGAAAGGTTCAAAGGGGAATGTGCTGGTCTCCCTGCATGTTCAGGAACAGAGATGAGATTGGCCCAATAAGAGGGGTAGATGTTTATCTGCAACAGGCTAAAAAATCACATTGATGAGTCCCCCCAAAGAAACATGTCGCCCATGTCCAAAGTGCCAACAACCCCTCTTCTTTTTAGGATCATGAAATACAGAGGTAGAAGGGACCTTGCAGATTTGCTAGCCCAACCCCCTCATTTTAGTCAGTCAACAAACATTTATCAAGCACCTGCTATGTCCTAGGCACTGTGCTAAATGCTGGGGAAAGAAAGGGAAGTAAACATTCCCTACTTTCATGCAACTCGCACTCTCATGGGGGACACAGCATACCAACAACTAAAGTGGGGGTAACTGTAGAGGGAAGGCACTAAGATTAAGGAGGACCAGAAAAGGCTTCTTGTAGAAAGGAGACCTTAGCCGAGACTTGAAGAAAGCCAGGAATGCTAAAGGGCAGAGAGGAAGAGGAAGAGAGTTCCAGGTATGGGGGACAAAGCTCCAATCTGGGAGATGGAGTTTCTTGGGAAAGGAACGACCAAGAGGCCAATGCCTCTGGAGCAGATTCCACGAACAGGAGCAAGGCATAAGAAAACCAAAAAGGGGAGGGAAATATAGTTGGTCTTTCACAATATGACAACTATGGAAATGATCTGGGTAACTGCACTTGTACAACCTATATTGAACTGCTTGTCTTCCCAGTGGGGACGGGTGAGGAGAGAGGAAGGGAAAAAATCTGGAACTTAAAGTTTTAAAAACAAATGTTTTTTACATGCAACTGGGAAATAAGACATGCAGGCACTGGGGTATAGAGGTCCATCTTGCCCTGCTAGAAAGTTAGGGGGGTAATGGGGGAGGATATAAGAGAGAACAGATTGGGGGAGGGGGTATTCAGTGGGCTCGCTATTTTGGAGTGGGGGGTAGGAGCAAGATGGGGAGAAAAAATTGTAACTCAAAATCTGGTGGAAATGAATGTTGAAAACTAAAAATAAATAATTTTTTTTAATTTAACAAAAAAAGAAAA
Source organism: Petaurus breviceps papuanus (assembly GCF_028583685.1). NCBI lineage: Eukaryota > Metazoa > Chordata > Mammalia > Diprotodontia > Petauridae > Petaurus > Petaurus breviceps. The sequence goes on along the minus strand of NW_027185755.1, from coordinate 5,926,978 downwards.
CCAAAAACGTCTAGAGGAGTCAGATTAGGAAGAACTTTCAGAGACAAATAGGAGATTCTCTATTTTATTCTGGAGGCAATAGTCATTGAAGTTTATGGAATTTTACAGTTGAAGAAAAAGATTCATTTGGGAGACTTGTCCAATAGTCTCACTGATATTAAGTAACAGATTGAGTTTCTCTGCCTACAAATCTTCGGCTTTTCCCTCTTCCTCCTCTTCCTCCTCCCACCATCTTGACAGCCTAGAGAGGGTGCCTAATTCCAAAGTTCTTGAGAGGTTTTGTAGTTAGATGATGGTAGCTTCTCCTTCCTCAGTATCTGAGCCCGGTTCCTCCAATTGCAACCTCTCTTCTCAGAAGAAGGTTCAGCCTCTTCTTCAGCCCTTAACCTGACTCAAATCCTGACATTCTCCAACTTCCATATAAAAGCTTAGGAACATTCCTCATTTCTCTATCCTACAGGTACAGACACTGGAGTTCTCAACAAAAACAAAAAATTTGTCTCCCACGTAATGTGTCTCCATGCCCTTGGGCTGAAGGTCAATGAGACATATTTAATCATGGGCCAGTCAGCAGATCTGTGGAAGACCAAAGATGAGTGAGTTTAGAGAATGCTTGTTAAGTGTGGAGGTTGGAGGGTCCCCAGCCCAGGCAGAGATCCTGTCCCACTTCTAATCTCAGGGTCCCCTACGTGAAGAATGGTGGGACCCAGGATGTGAGACAGAGCAGATTAAGGCAGGGGCCCCAACCTTCAGGTTTATCCAACCGGCATCTCAAATCTCAAATCTGTAATACACGAGTCCCTCCCATTGGACCAAATGAAGAAGCCTACCCTCCTCCTTCCCTCTCCCCAACACCCTATGCCCCTTTCTTTTTGTATTAACAGCTACAGCTATGCCTTAAGCATGGATACCTTCATCGTCAAGTGGCCAGAAATATCTGATGTAGCTTTTTTGGAATTTCGGAATGAACTGGAAAAGTTTTCAGAATTTCTGAGTGTTCATGGCTGTGAATATTAGCTGGTCTGTGTCCAGCTGTGCCCTCAGAGGAGGGATGGTAAAGAATGTGAATGTCTCCTACCTCTCAGCAGAGAGCGGGTAGACTACAGGCACAGTGTGGCATACCATTTCAGACATGGCTATTGTATTCATTTGTTTTCCTTGATCTTATTTTTATATTTGTTCTGTTTGGGAACAGAGAATCATTGGGAAGTGATGATGATATTTAAAAAGGAAAAAAGCATCAATAAAAATTTGAGGATTTAAAAAATAAGTGGTGTTCAGCTATTCCCTCCAAGTGAGCTGAGGACTCAGGTCAGAAGGTACCAATCGCCTTTAGTGACCTAAGGGTTATGGTCAGAAGGAACTACCCGGCTCAGGAACTTTTGTACCATCATTCTCAGAGCTTTGGGGCAGGTTAGCTCCCAAATAAAGGAGAGGTTTATCTCCCCCACAAAGGGACAAAGGTTTAGGGTGAATTTCTCAAGAGGCTGCAGGTGCCCCTAGGTAGAGGAACTTCTATGTGATTGCCACAGAGGGGTTAAGAACAGAAGAAAGCTCACCTCTGCCTGAACCTGACCAAAGATTCTTCTTCCCTTCTGACACAAAAAAGAGGAGTATCATGACTGCAGAATATAGCACATGGCTGAATGATTAAGCTATTCTAAGCAATATAAATATTCAAATCAACTACAAAGGACCTATGAAAGAAGATACTATGCACTTCCAGAGAAAGAACTGATATACGGAAGTATTTATTATATGGTTTCATATGTGTGTGTGTGTGAAATGTTGGCCTTCTTGTATCAGCAATGCCATATTCACAATGCCTATGGAGATTACAGATATGCTGATATAATTATCCATCACAAAATACATCATGCTTGCCATATGGGGGAATAAACTAGAAAATTTATTAAGATACCAAAAGACTGAGTCCCAAAACCAGAAAGTGAAAGCCATCAGAGTAGTTATGACATTGGCACAGGTAGATAAAGTAGAAAGCACCCACATTTTCAAGCCTTTAAAAAAGAACAGGCTACCTCAGGCAAAGGTCCTCCTCTCCCCACTCACAGCAACCACCCAGCGTCCAGGAAGCGCGCTCCCAGCAGCTCCGGCCCCTGGCAGTCCTCAGCAGGAGTCCGTAGCAGAAATTCTGGCTAACTCAAAAAGGGCTTCGTGCTGCCACTGCCTCTGCTGCTGCTGCCGCCATCGCCACCACAGCTAGCCACCGCAGGAACTCTAGCTTGGCTTCCGCTTTCTCTTGTTCCGCCCCTTCCTGCTACATCAGCAAGTCCAATGGGGCATGGAAGATCTTTAAATCCCATAACCCTTACACTTCTCTAGTGTGGGATTGGGAGAGAGGAGACAGCTCAGAACTCAAAATGCAATGGGGGGGGGAAGGGTGGGAGGGAGGGGGGAAAGAGAGAAGGAAAGAAAGGTGATAAAAGAACATGCCCCAAGGCTACCAAAGACAGAGAAAAGTTTCCCAAATATACAAAAATATTTACGGTAGTTCTTTTCATGGTGGCAAAGAACTACAAACTAAGTGGTTGCCCCTCACTTGGAGAAGGGCTGAACAAATGATGGTATATGAATTAATGAAGTATTATTATACTGTTAGGAAAAAGGGATGATTTTAAAGATACCTGGGAAGATTTATATGAACTGATAGCGTAAAGTGAGCAGAATGAGGAGTGATTTATACAATAAAAAGAGCATTATAAAGAAAAACAACTTTGAAAGATTTAAGAACATGAAACAATGCAACGACTAACAACAATTCCAAAGGACCAGTGATGAAACATAGATCCATTTCCTGAGAGAGGTAAGGGACTCAAGATGTAGAATGGGACATGGTAACTGGCAACTGGTAAATGGTAAATGGTGAGATGGTTTGGGGGATGTCTTTTGATTCATGTGTAAATTGGATTTAAGGGAAGCAGAGTTGTACAAAGTCGTCGGCCTTACTCTGTCCTCCAGAGTCATCACAGTCCAGTGGCAGGATAGGATCAAGATGACTGGTGATAGCTCAAGATGCATGAATGACCTTGGCGTCTTTGACGTGTCTAACCAAGCACTAAGCGCTCCACAGTGCTTGCTTCTGCCATCTTCATGGCCATTGGACCAAATTGTCTTTATCCACCCATTCCACCAAGGGAAGTCTCTACATGCTTGGGATAGACACCCCCCTAACTCACGGACAGGTTTGAGATCCCTCAGTTACCCTCAACCTGGTTTAACCTGTCTGCCGAAACTGTTTGCTGGGGTGTGCCACTGTGCATGCTATACCTTCTTGGAGCCATAGGCAAGAGTTAGGTGGAACAGGTGGACACCAAAGGTGGAAAGAATGAGACATACATTTTGGGACACAGGCTATGTAGGAATTCATTTTGCTTCAATATGCATATTTGTTGAAAGGATTTTTTTCCTTTTCCTTTCTTCAATTTTATTGGGGGGAAGGGAATAAAAGTCTAGTGATAGGGTTGCCAAAAAAAGAGAAAGAAAAAAGAAGAGTAGGTCATTAAAGCACTTTTTAAATGCACAGAAAAGAACAGAAGGAAACACAAATAAGCAGGACAAGCTTTGAAAGGTACATGTTGAATTATTATATACTTAAAAAGAAAAGCAATCTGGATTATAATAGAAAGTCACAGTTCTGTATACAGCTTTCTTTCTATTATAATACTTCATGGAAATACTCATTTTATTTGGTATTTGTTAATTTCAGAATAAAAACAAAATAAAATAAAACAAGTCATGACAAGGCAGAAGCAGGAGTAGAGGACCAGGCATAGTCCCTGGAAGCAGAGCTACAGAATGGCAAGATCAGCTCTGGGCAGAGAGGACCTATTTGCAGGTTCATATGTAGTATAGAACAGGAAATTGTGGCAGTTCAGTGGTGAAGTGAATAGAGTACCAGCCCTGGAGTCAGGAAGAACTGAGTTCAAATCTAGCCTCAGTCACTTAACACTTATGAGCTGTGTGACCTTGGGCAAGTCACTTAACCCCAACTGCCCTGCCTTCCCACCTCCAAAAGGACAAAAAAAAAAAGAAGTACAGGAAGTGACCGCATGAGACATTCACAGTTATAGTTTTAGGTGAGGTTTCTTGCAAGTGTGACACTGTGTGTATCACATAACACTTGGGGCACTGCATTAGCAGGAAAGCAGTACAAACAATCCATATCAGCTTGTGTTTTGGCCTCCATTAAGCCTTCTGGACATCGTTATAATGCTATACAAAGTATTCAGATGAGGAGTGTCATGTCTGACAGGTAGTATTCTACTCAATCAACCAGTCAAGCAGTGTTTTCAGAGTCTCTCTGCCACATGTGTGTGAGGCCACTCTGGCCTCTACAGGGTCACCCTACAAATATATAGGCTGCCCTTACCCTCTACCTTGATGGTATGTGTCCAGATGAGTTAAAAAAGGACACTGGCTAATTTAAAAATTTAGCCAAGAGATGATATGCTCCAAGCATTAAAATTTGGTATCTATAACTCTAGAGTCCTTATCCTACATCTGGAATCTTTGGAATCAATCATTATCTTTCTCAGGCTCTCAGCACTACGTTCACGGGAAACGAGTACTGTGACCTTGAAATTTATTAAACACAGTAAAAATAAGAGGGGAAAAAGGCGCCTACATGGAGCCATCCATCTCCAAACATCTCCCCACACAGCCTCTAGCTTGACCTCCTAGTAATCTGGGATGAGTGGTCATGGGGGAGGGCAGTGGGGAATACTGAACCTGCCACCACCACCACCTAAGGATGTTAGAAAGGATGGCAATGCCAACCATAAAGTGAGGGAAACAGGATGCTGGTGCACTCTCTCTAAAGTACAAGTCACCTATATAGATCTTGAAAGAAATTATCCCAGGGGTGGCTAGGTGGCACAGTGAATAGAGCACCGGCCCTGGAGTCAGGAGAACCTGAGTTCAAATCTGCCCTCAGACACTTAACACTTACTAGCCATATGACCTTGGGCAAGTCACTTAACCCCAAATGCCCTACCTTACCCCTCCAAAAAGCAAAAAAACTATAAAAAAAAAGAAAGAAATTATCCCATCTTCTTTAGGAAGCCTTCCCAATCCCTCTTAATTCTAGCACCTTCTCTCCATTAATCATTTCCTCATGATCTTGTATATAACTTGCTTGTGCTTAGTTGTTTGCATGTTGTCTCCCCATTAGACTGTAAGCTCCTTGAGGGGAGGGATTGCCTTTTGCCTTTCTGTGTATCGCCAGTCCTTAGTACATAGTAGGTGTTTAATGCTTATTGACTCACTGACCTTCAGCTCCTATGTTGCTTCTTGGGAAGAAGCAGTCAACTCAGAGGTGGTTATGAGAAATCTGAAGGAAAATGAGCCCTAACAACTAACATCTAATAACTCTCATTTGGGACCCAGGAGAGTGATTGCTTCAGTGGTCTAAGGAGATTGACTTGAGATGGAGTTGATAGGCCTGGTTAATTGGATGCCACTGGATTAGGGATGGGGAAAGTCAATATATTGCTTACCTATATGGAAGCCTGGACCCTCATATGAGAGATGTCCTTGCTCTTTCTCTTTTTGATTCAGCTCTTTCTGATGGCAATAGCCCTAACATTGATGGCTGAAGGCACAACCTCATCCATCTCTTCTTTTCCCACTGCTTGTGGGTGAATAGTGCCTTCCTCTCAAACTCTCCTACATACATTGAACTACTTTGTATTTACTTGTAGTTACTCTCTTCATTTTTATTCTATATACCCTAATATAGGGCTTCTAAAACTCTCAACCCCTTTTCACCTGAGGAATTTTTACACGACCCCAGATATATAGGTATATAAAATAGGTATACAAATAAAACATTTACTGACAAATAAATCATAAAGAAATTATTTTAAGACAATTCTTTGATATATATATAATTTTATCATCTATTAAAGATGTAAGCAAATTTGCATACTGAGATAGATGTGTTTGTTTATTTTTACATAAAGAATTCAATCTTGGCTGAATATTTGATACTGCAGGACACAGATCTTCTTCAATGTTTTTCAGAGTTGATCAATACTTTGACTTTGTAATCATCAGTGCTGAGAACTCTGCATGGTATAAAATGGCAGAAAAGGGCCATTTCAGAAATTGTTGGAAATTCTGTCCTAATCCCAGACCAAAATTCACTTAATGATTTTTTAGGAAACTGAAGTTTTAAACCTGTGTTGCTTGATAACTCGGCAAATTCTTTTTGAATTTTTAATGGCAAATGACTGAAGTTTTTGTTTTCAGTTGAGTATAGTTTATGAATCCAACTTGGTTTTTTAGAATCAAAATTTGAAGGAAAGTATTTCTGAAACTATCTCTCCAGGCACTTCAGATGATCAATTATAACTCTTAGAATTAAATCTTTGAGAAGGTTATTTTCAATTACAAAATCATCTGTAGCTGTAAACATTTCTAAAGAACCATTTTCCACCCTATTCTTCCATATGTTAATTTTTTTAGTAAAACATTCAATTTTATATTTTAACATAAATATGTTACAATTTTTTCCTTGAAGCAACACATTTAAATCATTTTCTTGAAAATTTCCAACAAAAAAACATAGTTTTGAAAGCCCTAAGTCATTATGAAAAAAAAATGAACAAAATCAGATTTCTGCTCCATCAAAAATATAACAACTTCATCTTTCAGTTTCAATAATCTTTTTAAACTTCTCCCTCTTGAGAGCCACCTTACCTCTGCATGCAGTAATAAGTTTTTGTACCTGGAGTCCATGTCTTTCCAAAGGTTTGAAAATAAATTACTGTTGGGGAATGACTTTTAATGAAGTTAATGATTTTGATAGTATTGTGAATTACAATATCTAATGGCAGTGATATTTTTTTGGCTATGAGTAGCCTCCAGATGAATCATGCAATGAGTAAAGTGATACGTTCATTGCTACCAGCTTTAACTTTTGCTACAAATTCAACGTTCTCGCCCATCATTGTTCCAGCACCATCTGTACAGACTCCAACAAAATTTTTCCATTATAAACCTTCATTTGTGAAAAATTCATCAACTTTAAGATATATATCTTTCACTCTTGTGTGCCCTTTCAAAGGGAGACAAAACAATAATTCCTCATGTAGGCTTCCTTCATACGTTACATAAAGTAACAACTGTGCCATGTTAGAAATCTCAGTTGTTTCATCTAACTGAATTGCAAACTTTGGGCTGCCTTTAAGCCTGATAATAAGCTGCTGGAATTGGTCATTACTAATTTCAAAAATTCTTTTGGAAGCAGTATCAGTTGGTAAAGGAATTTTATGAATTTCATCCCCATACTTTTTTCCCATGAACTATTTCTGACATTTTAATAGCAACAGGTAACACAAGATCTTCTCCTATTACATAGGGCTTTTTAGATTTTGCAATTAATTTAGAAGTTTCATAGGATGCAAATAAATAGTTTTCAATGATAGTAACACATTTCTCAAAACATTGTTTTTCTTTATTTGAAGTTTTAAAAATTCATTCAAAATATTCCTTCTGTTTATTGCAGTATGCTGCATGCTTACTAATAAGATGTTGTTTTAATTTGGCTGGTTTCGTGCTCTCTGCAGCCAAAACTTCATTACAAATTAAGCAAAGAGGTTTTTCCACACCATCATCATTATTAGAAGTAAATTCATATTGCAAAAATAATTCACATATTTTCTTTTTCTTGTCAATTTAGGTATACCACAACCTGGTAGCAAAGACCAATGTCATCAGTATTTTTACCTATTCTGTCTAAATTTAGCCACTTATCCATAACTAAAAAATATTTTTGTCCTAAAATATAAACATTGCTAATAATTTCTCAAATAAATGCTAGTTTTATTTTTATGAAATTACATTTGTGCTTAATTTAAAAATTGATGTTCACAATACATATACAGTGGTAATGGTGGAGAAATATTATTAAAGGGCTTTTGTCTTTACTTGCTTCAATTAAACACTCATATCTTTAAAATCAAACATTCTAACACAATACAATCCAAAGACATACTGATTTGATATTTACATGCTGAGGAATGACAGGTGAGAAAATATTAAAAGTCCTTATTTTCTGTAATTAAACTATTATATTTCTTTAAGAGCAGAAAACTTTGTACGTACAATAAAAACACTGCAATTTATAATATATGATAGTCTCAAATCTGAGCCAAGGTGTTTCTGGCAGCATTCGCTGGTGTTGTGAGGCATGAGGGCACGCACAGTGCAAAGTGCGGATGTTTTATGTTCAGAACCAAAGCTGCAGAGAAGTCATGTGATGGAACACGGGCAAATGCTGCCAGAAACTCCTCAGATTCTTTGCATGTTTGATTTTCAATTAATTTTTGGTCATTGTGTATTCAAAAACCTTTTACTGTTGCCAAACTTTTTGTGACCCCCCACATTCAGTTATGTGACCCCATATGGAGTTGTGATCCACAGTTTAAGAAGTGTTGCATTAATATATGCCCTTAAGTCCCTCCCATTAGATTGTAAGCTCCTTGAGAGATTATTTCATTTATTCTAACAAATACATAATATTTATTATTGTTATTCAGCTATGTCCAACTCTTTGTGACCCCATTTGGTGTTTTCTTGGCAGAGATACTGGAATGGTATGCCATATCCTTCTCCAGCTCATTTTACAGATGAGGAAACTGAGGCAAAAAAGAGTTAAGTGACTTGCCCAGGATCACACAGCTGGTAAGCATCTGAGGTTAGATTTGAACTTGGGAAGATGAGTCTTCCTGACTTCAGCCCAGGTACTCTATTCACTTCACCACCTAGCTGTCCCATAATATTTATTACAATCCATATGATTTATTATATGGATGGCACATAGTAGGTACATTATAAGTTCTTATTAGTTGAGTGATGAATCGGTTGGCCTGGGCGTGTGCTGGACAATACAGTTCATTTGTTTGAAATGCCTTCTCCTGAGGCATAAAATCTTCAGGAGATGCAGGGAGGGGTAGAGGGAGAAGGAGCAGTGGGTCACCGAGAGCTGGCTGTAGAGTACCTCCTCTGGGAACAGTTCAGTTACATATCCCAGAATTCGGAATAGTGGGAGGGGGGAACAATGCAGCTAGATTACACTACGCCCACTCCTTACAGAATGAAGCCAGTGTATGCAGTTTCTTGCCCCTGCATGTCCTTGTGTAACCTGTATCTAGGTCATATACTTTCTTATATTTTTAAAAATTACTATTGACCTCTGACCTCAGGGGATTATGGGGGGGGGGGAGACATGAGGGGTGGGGAGAGGCAATCTTCTTGAATGTCTTCTTATTGGGAAACTTGGAGAGTGTAGCCAAGATAGCTGCAGAAATTACTGTTTTAACATTTAAAAAAGATATCTTTATCTCACTTAGTTTAGAACTAAGAAAGCAGGAGCTCATGCAAAGGGGAAAAGCTTTTTTCAAATACTGAAAATGAAAGGCAAAAAGCAGGCAGTCACGGAGAGGGAAGAACTCAGGCTTTGGGCGCCGCCTCATGGCTATAAGTGATACTGCAGCCTCCTGCAAGGTTGGAGGTCTCATTTAAGTTTTTAACACCCACTATGGGCCAGACACTGAGTTTTTAACACCCACTATGGGCCAGACACTGTGCTAAGCACCGAGAATATAAAGAAGGGCAAAAATAGAGCCTGTCCTCAAGTAGTTCCCAATCTAGATAACATGCAAACACCTATGTGCAAGCAAGGTGAATACAAGATAAACTGGAGATAATCAGCAGAGGGGGAGAGCCCTAGAATTAAACAAGATTGGGAAAGGCTCGCTGTGGAGGATGGAGTTCTAGTTGGGATGTGAAAGAAGCCAGGGAAACCTGAAGATGAAGATGAGGAGGGAGAGCGCTCCAGACATGCGCGACGGCCAGAGAAGGGCCCCACAGTCAAGAGATGGAGTGTCTTGTTCAAAGAACAGTCAGGAGGCCAACGTCACTGGATTGGAGAGTACATGGGAGGGTTGGGGAGGTGGGGTGGAGAGGGGAGAGTAAAGTGTAAGAAGACGGGAAAGATGGGAGGAAAGGACCAGGTTATGAAGGCTGAGTGTGACAGTTGTCTCCCTGTATGTTTAAAGAAGGTAACACAAACCAAACCTTCACTGCCTAAAAAATAAGTCATAATTATATTTTAAAAGATAGGAGGTGGGGGAACAGAGCCAAGATGGTGGAGCAGAGGCACAAACTTGGCATGAGCTCCTGCTCTAGTCACTTCCAATACATGTAAAAAAAATGACTCTAAACAAACTTTAGAGCTACAGAACCCACAAAGTGACAGAGACAAACAAATCTCCTGCTGAAGGCAGCCCAGCAAGTGGACAGAAAGGGACTATCGTACCAAGTTGGGAGCTGAGCACAGTACCACATGAGCCACAGGGTTCTGGCCCCAGGGTGGCCCCGACCAGTAGTGGCCAGAGCAGACTCCAGGACAGTGAGTCACCAGCAGCTGTAGTGGTTTCCAGAGTTCTCAATCCATAAATGCCAAAGATAAAGTAAAAGGTCAGGGTGTAACTCTGTTGGAATGGGGGAGGGGGAGGTTGGGGGGGGGGGGCTGAAGAGCTCAGTCCAGCCCCTGCCCCCAGGGAGAGAAGCAGCCCTATAGAGCTCCTGACCTGCAGATCATAGCGAGATCAAGCAACCATTCAGAAGGTAATGGCTCTTGCTTTAACCTGCTTGGATCTGGATTGTGGTCTTGGGTGGTGGTCCTGAGGTGTGTGGCCAGTGAGCCAGAGCTTGTGGGGGCTGTAGAGAAGGCACCTGACTAATAGCTCCAGCAGCTGTGAAAACCCTAGCGATTTGGGACAAAGCTCTCTCCATTCTGAAAGCAGAGTTCTACCATGGCAAAGAGCTCAAAAGCCAAGTAATTGGCTGGCAATATGAGCAAGAGAAGGAAGCACAAACAGACCACATAATCCTTTTTTGGGGACAAAAAGGATCAAGGCATGGAGCGGGAGGAAGACAGAGAAGTCAGAACTCCGGCATCAAAAGCCTCCAAGAAAAATATGAATTGATTGCAAGCCATGGAGGAGCTCAAGAAGGATAAATAAATAATATTTATTATATTTTATAATATAAATCAAGTAAGAGAAGTGGAGGAAAAATTTGGAAGAGAAATTAGAATGGTGCAAGAAAATCATGAAAAGTGAGTCAACAACTTGCTAAAGGAGACCCAAAAATACACTGAAGAAAATAACACCTTAAAAAATAGACCAACCCAAATGGCAAAAGAGGCCCAAAAGGCCAATGAGGAGAAGAATGCCTTAAAAAGCTGAATTTGCCAGATGGAAAAGGAATTTCAAAAACTCACTGAAGAGAATAACTCCTTCAAAATTAGATTGGAGCAATTGGAAGCTAGTGACTTTATGAGAAATCAAGATACTATAATACAGATCCAAACAAATGAAAAAATAGATGGCAATGTGAAATACCTCATTAGATAAACCACTGACCTGGAAAATAGATCCAGGAGAGATCATTTAAAATTATTGGACTACCTGAAAGCCATGATCAAAAAAAAGATCCTAGACACCATATTTCAAGAAATTATCAAGCAAAATTTCCCTGATATTCCAGAACCAGAGGGCAAAATATAAATTGAAAGAATTCACTGATCACCTCTTGAAAAAGATCCCAAAAAGAAGACTCCTAGGAATATGATAACCAAATTTCAGATTTCCCAGGTCAAGGAGAAAATACTGCAAGGGGTCAAGAAGAAACAATTTGAGTATTGTGGAAACACAATCAGGATAACACAAGACCTAGCAGCTTCTAGATTAAGGGATTGAAGGGCTTGGAATATGATATTCCAGAGGTCAAAGGAGCTAGGACTAAAACCAAGAACCACCTACCCAGCAAAACTGAGTATAATGCTACAGGGGATAATATGGTCATTCAACAAAATAGAAGATTTTCAAGCATTCTTTTTTTTTTTTTTGCTTTTTGGAGGGCAGTTGAGGTTAAGTGACTTGCCCAAGGTCACACGGCTAGTTTTTGTGTTAAGTGTCTCAGGCCAGATTTGAATTCAGGTCCTCCTGACTCCAGGGCCAGTGCTCTACTCACTGCACCACTTAGCTGCTTTTTTCAAGCATTCTTGATGAAAAAAAAACAGAGCTAAACAGAAAATGTGACTTTCAACTACAAGAAGCAAGAGAAGCATGAGAAGGTAAATGGGAAAAAGAAATCATAAGGAACTTATTAAAGTTGAACTATTTACATTCCTACATGGAAAAAACGATCATTGTAACTCATAAGACTTTTCTCAGCATGAGGATAGTTGAAAGGAATATGTGTGTGTGTGTGTATATATATATATATATATGTATACACATATATGTGAATGTGGGCATATGTATACATAGAGGGCACAGGATGAGTTGAATATGAAGGGATGATATTTAAAAAATAAAATTAAGAGGTGAGAGAGGAATTTATTGGGAGAAGGAGAAAGGGAGAGATAGGTTAGGGTAAATTATCTCATATAAAGGAGGCAAGAGAACACTGTTACAATGGAGGGAAAGAGCAGGAAGGTGAAAGGGAATGGGACAACCTTATTCTCATTGAATTTGGCTTAAGGAGGTAATAACATACACACTCAATTGGGTGTCTTACCCTACAGAAAAATAGGGGGGTAGGGGATAAGAGGAGGGATGATAGAAGAGAGGGCAGATTTGGGGAGAGGGTAGTTAGAAGCAAACATTTTTGGAAAGGGATAGGGTCAAAGGAGAATATAGAATAAGTGGGGGTGGGATAGGATGGAGGGAAATATAGTTAGTCTTTCACAATATAATTACTATGGAAATGATCTGGGTAACTACACATGTACAACCTATATTGTTTATCTTCCCAGTGGATGTGGGTGAAGAGGGAAGAAGGGAAAAAATATGGAACTCAAAGTTTTTAAAACAAATGTTTAAAAAATGTGTTTTTTTACATGCAACTGGGAAATAAGATATACAGGCACTGGGGTATAGAAATCCATCTTGCCCCACTAGAAAGTTCGGGGGTGATGGGGGAGGATTTAAGAGAGAACAGATTGGGGGAAGGGGTATTCAGTAGGCTTGCTATTTTGGGGTGGGGGTAGGGGAAAGACAGGGAGAAAAAATTGTAACTCAAAATCTTGTGGAAATGAATGTTGAAAACTAAAAATAAGTAAATATATTTAAAATTTTTTTAAAAAAAGACAGGAGATGACTAATTACCTGTAAGAGTAATTCAGCAGTTATTTCTGAGTTAAATGCCTTTGAATAGTCAGAACACTGACTTATTTTTCAGTTTAAGTTTGTTGTTATTGTTGTTTGTCCCTTGTGCTTGAAGAGGACCACAATGACATCATGATGTCAGGGTCAATGTATGATGTGTGTCACTGTGGATGATCATACCAATATGAGCTTGGAAAGATTTATCACAGGATAAATTTGACCATTTGAGAAAGAGATGTCTCTAAATTTGGGCATCTCACATTCCTTTTGAGCTACTGCAATTCTCCTTGGCTTATAGAGCACAGCACCTTCTTTGATGTGGGTACACCATCCCAGATGATCCCGTCCCAGTATCTCTCATGTCTCACAACTGATACCAAATTTCTTTGGAGACACCTTGTGAGTCTCCTTGTATGCTTCTTCTGACCACCATATGAGTGCCTGCCTTGTGTGAGTTCTCCACAAAATATAGTCTTTTAGGCAAATGTACATTTGGCATTCAAACAATGTGACCCATTCATTAGAGTTGTGCTCTCTAAAGTAGAGTTTGAATGGTTGGCAGTTAAGAAGAGAAAGGACCTCAGTGTCCAATACCTTATCTTGCCAAGTGATCTTCAGTCTCTTCCTAAGACAATTCAAATGGAAGCAATTCAGTTTCCTGGCCTGCTGCTGGTAGACTGTCCATTTCACAGGCATACAACAATGGGGTCAGCACAATGACTCTGTAGACCTTCCGTCTGGTAAGCAGCCTAATACTTCTTCTCATCCACACACTCTTTTGGAGCCTCCCAAATGCTGAGCTAGTTGTGGTAATGCATGCATCAACCTCCTCATCTCCGTGTACATCCTCAGGAAATGTGAACTTATTCACAGCATTCAGAATTTTTCCATTTGCTGTAACCAACCAATGGTTCCATGTATGGATGGTGTGGTGCTAACTGGTGGAGAGCTTCTGTTTTTTGTTTTGTTTTTTGTTTTTTGGTATTAATCATTAGGTCAAAATTAGCACAAGCAACAGAGAATTGATCTATACTTTGCTGTATCTCAGTCTAAAAGGCAACATTGCGTGCACAATTGTCTGTGCACAAAAAGTTGCACATCAACTCTACCTCTACTTTAGTCTTGGCTTGTAGCCTTTTCAAATTAAATAAATCACCATCAGTGCAGTAGTTGACCTTAATGCCATTTTCATCCTTGTTGAAGGTGCCAGACAACTTTGCTGAAAACTTCATGCTAAAAAGCATGGGAGCAAGTACACAGCCCTGCTTCACTCCACTGGTGACCAGGAAAGTGCAAGAACAACATCCGTTATCAACCAGATTTCACCATGATCTTCCACAGGCTCTCACAACTGACAGTATCAAAGGCCTTGGTCAGATTGACAAAGGTTGTATACAGACTTCTGTTCTGCTCCTGGCATTTCTCCTATAGTTTTCTGGAAGTAAACATCATGTTGACTGTTCCTCAGTCCTTTCTGAAGCCACAATGACTCTCAAGTAGATGAACCATCTTCCAGAAGAAGGATCAGCTGATTAAGCAAGACTAACGCAAGAATCTTGCCTGCAATTGTCACAATCTATTTCTTCTCTTTTTCTCTTTCTTCTAGTTCCATGTTGATTTTGACTGTTTATTAGTCCAATTAGTCAAAATCAACATCACACTAGAAGAAAGAAAAAGAGAGAAGATATAAGGAAAGTAGCAGGGTACAATGGACAAAGTCCTGGCTCTGGAGTTGGAATTGCGAGGTTCAAAGCCTCCCTATGAAGTTGACTAAATGTGTGACCTTAGGTTAGCAACTTAAACCTCCTAAGATTCAATTTCCTTTTGTTTAAAAAATATTAAAAGGTTAGACTAGACAAGTTTTGAAGTCTCATAATTCTGATATACCATGAAATTGAGTCAACACCAACTTAATTTATTTAAACTAATACTGATACTGAAAAAATGATGAGATGGATAAAAGAATGGACATTGTATCTAATATAAAGATCCCACTACACTTATAGCTTATTAATTTTTGTAATAAAAAAATATTGCATTACAATGAAATTATTTACATGCATATTTCAGCTTTATACAAAATTCCTTGAAAGATAGAACTAGAGAGATAATCTTGTTCCATGAACTCCTAGGCATAAAATGGAGGTGTATACTCACCAGAGGTGTTTGCCATTGTCATGGAGGATGATCAGTACAGATTCCAAATGAAAAAGTTATTTCAGTTAGACAATGATGTCCTCCAGATATTCCTGTTTGCAGATGACATTGTGCTAATTCTATCAAGTCTAAGAGCATTACATAGCCTCCTAAGCAAGATATATGATGACTCAAAAGAGTTCAGGTTAACAATCCATACTGGAAAAACCAAATGGAAGAAGAATGGTTATTATCCAAACTATAATAATAAAGATAGAAGTGGGGACTAGCCCTGTGATTTCACTGGCCTATGCAATTCTCAGATGAATGTCTGCTTATTTCCTCCTAATTACCCTCATTGAGAATGACCTCAATTTACAAGACATGACTCTCTTGAAGATTTTGTATTAGATGGGAGAGTAGGCACACAGGGCTCATTATTAACTTTCTCTCAGTTTCCATTTTTAGGTATTAATGGGATTCGATATTTTTATACATTTTATCCCTTCCCTTCATCCAGACACCTTGTATATCAGCCCCTCAATAATCTCCCAATTGTATCACCTATAACAGGGGTCTTCTTTATATATACTTAGTCTAATCCAGCAGCTTTTCCCCTCTTTGTTCTGTTTGATATAATTTCCTTTTTTTTTTTTAAAGCAATCGGAGTTAAGTAGCTCCAGCTCATTTTACAGATGAAGAAACTGAGACAAACAGGGTTAAGTGACTTGCCAAGTGTATCAGCAATGCCATATTCACAATGCCTATAGAGATTATAAATAT
>NW_027185755.1:5828488-5910847 GCF_028583685.1 Petaurus breviceps papuanus | reverse complement strand
GGTCCTCCTCTCCCCACTCACAGCAACCACCCAGCGTCCTGGAAGAGCGCTCCCAGCAGCTCCGGCCCCTGGCAGTCATCAGCAGGAGTCCTAACTCAAAAAAAAAAAAGAAAAAAAAAAGGCAACTGCCGCCAACTGCCAACCACAGGACCGTTAGCTCGGCTTTTCACTTTCTCTTGCTCTGCTATGTCAGCACGTCCATGGGGCATGGGAGATCTTTAAATCCCATAACCCTTACACCAAGGGACACTCAATTAGTCAGACAGCTCAAGGTTACACGGCCAGGTGTTTCTGGGTGGGTGCTAAGTGTCGGAGCCCAGATCCGATCCCCAGGTCATCCCGACACTAGAGCCGGTGCTCTTACTCGCTGTGCTACCTGGCCGCCCCATAGTTTGATGTTATTTCTAACTCTTCCATAAACATACCCAGAAGTTTATGGTTAAAGTCTCTGTAAGGTAGTTCTATGACCAGCATTAAATGATGCACTAAAACAGAGAAATATGTAGTAACATGCGCCCTGCGAGATTATCAAAGCAATCCGTTTATTGATACCATGAGCCAGGTTTTTATAGAGAAAAAAGACAAAGAAGGTAACTATGGGTCACTAGGCTTTCCAATACGGCTTTATTCAGTTCCAAGATGCCAGAGAGTGATGTCAAGTAGGCCTTGACAGTAATCATGTCCTTGATGTTTCCATACACATGAATAGTATCTAAAATGTATTAATAATCTTAAAGGCAGCTAACACCTTCTGGCTAGAATCCCAGAAAAGGGCAGAGCCCTGGATCCTCAGATACCAGGCAAGCTCTGATTTACAGCTGCTTCACTAGGAAAACTAGGAGCTGGCCGCTACAGAACAGTCGCATCACTGGAAAATCCAGAGCTAACTTTCAAACAGCCTGATTTCTGGATCAGATGTTTAGGCTCCCTTCATAGTTCTACTGTCTGTGATGGAGAAAACAGTCTGTTACAGTGATTTTTGTAAATTTTTTTTTCATTTGTCTATTTTCTACAGTCTTTCTTCCATTTTCATTATTGAATACCCTTGGGATAACTGTTCTTTGTTAGATCACAAGCTTTCTTTAAAATGGTTTTAATTTATACTGCTTCTTACCTATGAGATAATGATAAAATTTTTAACATTAATAGTAACTACAAACTTTCTATGACACTTGGAAAATTTTGAAAAAACCTTTACATACATTATTTCATTTGAGTCTCATGATAACATAGTATAGAGACAGTATGTTGAACTGGGAGTCAGAGGACCTAGATTCTAATCTTCTCTGTATTTCTTGTTGTCTGTGTTCTTACTGGCTTTGGATAAGGTAATTAACATCTTTGGGCCTTGGCTTCTTCCTTTGTAAAATGAGGGGGTCAGGTTAAATGATCTCCAAGTTCCCTTCCAATTCTAAAACCATGATCCTATGATTCTATGAACTCGGTGAGATGGGTATAATAGGTATTATAAGCCCCATTTTACCAATAAGGAAAATGTTTGTTATTCAGTTGTTTCAGTCTCTTCATGATACCATTTGGGGTTTTCTTGGCAAAGATACTGGAGTGGTTTGCCTTTTCCTTCTCCAGCTCATTTTGCAGATGAAGAAACTGAAACAAACAGGGTTAAGTGACTTGCCAAGGGACACTCAATTAGTAAGTGTCTGTTATGGGAATGGGAATCTAAGATCTTCCCTGCCCCTAGGCTCTTTGATAGGCTTAAGTGACTCTGAGAACCTTCCTTGATTTGAAAATATACTCTGCCCCCTAATAAGCTGAATGTGGTCACCTGGAGCCTGTGGCAGGAGGCTTTTTTTTTCAGGAACGCCCACACCTTGATACTTTGTGATTGGGCAATGGGTCAAGAGGGTTGTGACATTCTCTGATCCAGGAGAAGGCTATATATACCCTGATGTGAAGTTTTGTTTTGGGGCTCACTTTGAGAAGAGTTGTGTGATTTGACCAGGCAAGACTCTGGGCAGCCATTGAGCCCCCTGGCTTTGAAAACCTGGATGTTGGGGCTTCCCTCTCTGGTAACTGACTAGGTATGGATGCAATGGTCAGACAGTTGGAAGCTTGTCTGCTGATGTTTCTCTGTATTTGTTGTCTGCTTGTAACTTGTTTGTATTCTCTGAAGTTCAGGGTACTGACCTTTTACCCCTGAACTAGGAAAATGACATATGTTTGATTAAAGCAAGATTGTTAAGCCATTTTGAGTTGCTTTCCTTCAGAAAAGCAGATCTAAAAATCTGTGTTGGCAGCCACCCTGGGGATGCTGGGGTGCTTGCTGCCAGTGTCTGAGACTAAACTTGAGCTCAGGAAGATGAGTCTTCCTGACTCTAGGCTTGGCACTCTCTCCATTGTGCCAAGAGAAAATTAGTTGAAGTGATTTACCCATTGTCACAGAGATAATAAGTGCCAGAGGCAGGATTCAAACTTAAGTCTTCTTTTTCCAACACTCTATCCACTATGCCATCTTGCATCTCACATACAAATACAGGAAAAGGAAATTGATATGGAGAAAGGCAAACACAAACACACATAGATATGCAGTTGGATGATCAACTCATAGAGTTGTTCCATCGATATGTATACTACACATACTACATATACATATACAAACATACATTCACATATGTTCCTATACATACATATATTTCTATATACACTTATATACAGCATCTATATACACATATAGGTAGGTGTGCATACATACATGTATACATTCATTGTTCATTGACAATGAACTGACCCCAGGATTGAACAAGAGGAGACAAAAAGAATCACCTTACCTTCACAAAAAAATTACATGGTGCTTTTAATGATCATAAACTTCCCGCTATAATGAAGCTATATCTTTGTCCCACTCCTATTCTTTCAGTGATAACTTATAACATCAGCCATAGAACACCAAAGTCTCTAGAGAATGAAAGTTGAAGGTCACCTGATGGGAAATGGAAAAGTGTAGAGTAGTTGGAATAGGCTTTAGTACATTAATAATGAAGACCAGCATGAGAGAAGCACCATACAGGATTGATCAGTCAAAAAACATTTATTAAGCTCCTAAATGTTCCAGGCACTGTGCTAAGCTCTGGGGATGCCCCAAAGAGGAAAAAGTCAGTCCCTGCCCTCAAGGAGCTTACAATCTAATGGGGGAGACAGTATGCAAACAAATATATACAAAGCAAGCTATATACAAGAAATATAGGAAATAAGAGGGGTTGGGGAAGTCTTCCAGCAAAAGAAGGGATTTTTATTGGGACTTAAAGGAAAGCTAGGGGGCTCACTAAGCAGAGTAGCAGAGAGAGAGCATTCCAGGCATGGAGGACAGCCAGAGAAAATGCCCTGGACCAAAGATGGAGTATATTATTTGTGGAATGGCCAGGAGGCCAGTGTCACTAGATTGGGGAGCAGAACATAAGAAAACTGGAAAGGTAGGAGGAGGGTAAGTTATGAAGGGCTTTAAATGTCAAACAGTGTGATTTGTATTTGATCCTAGAAGCAATAGGGAAGCATTGGAGTTTATTGAGTGGGAGGTGAGAGGAGCGATATGCTTGGACCTCCACTTTAGGGCATCACTTTAGTGGCTGAATCGGAGGCTGGAATAGAGTAGAGAGAGATTTGAGTCAGGCAGACCCACCATCAGACTATTGCAATAATCCAGGCATGAGGATCTATATATCAGAATGCAAGCAGTGTCAGAAGAGAAAGAGGGGCATATTTAAGAGATGTTGCCAAGGTAAAATCAATAGACCTTGGCAAAAGCTTAAATATGAGAGGTAAGAGATAGTAAGGAGTCTTAGATGAGGTCTAGGTTGTGAGAGTGAGGGAGAGGGAGGAGTGGAAATATCTATGACTAAGAAAGAAGGCCAGGAATGCGTCCCCACAACTAATAGACAACGTACACACTCCTTTTGTGTGACAGGAGCAATATTTCCTAGGTCCTTGCACATAGTCTGACCTAGCTTTTCTAAGACCCTGATGCCATTTTGGCTAAGCTGATTTTTCCTTAAAAGTCATTGAAACTGTTCTTAAGACTTAATTGAAGTAACTGCTTTTTTTTTTCACCCAAATATAAAAATGGCCCACAACTCTCTCAGGCCACGACTCTTCTGACTACATAACATTAAGGGCAACATGAAAATAAGGAAAGCTGCTCCCAATGGAATTAATTAAGATTGCATCCTTGTTGAATATCCTCCCTCTAGTAAAGGGGTGATTGACCAATGGGGACCCAATCCTTTGTGCATTTTCTGTAAAACCCACCAGGAAAGATAAATCCATGCGTAAGAAAATTAAATTTCCTATCTCAAAAGAAAGGCCTGGTTCCTATAGTTCTCCCAGAACATATGGGACTCACTTCACAGGAGCTAAGGACCTGGGTCAACTATAAGCCCCCACTTTACCCTCAAATGAGAAACCAAATTATCCTGGTTTAAAACTCTTCCATGATTTCCTCAGTGCATTGGGTTATCTACCTGGAGCTTGGCCAAAATCTTTAGGAGTTTCTTGCCACATAGGGTACACCAAACTTTCTCCAGGGGTCTCTGTACTATTGGTAGTCTTAAAGGTAGGAACAAATTTCCACTGAGTTCCTATACCAAAATGCATCTGCAATTTCTCTAATAGCTCTCTGACACAACAAGGGCATTTTGAATGGAATCCCAAACTCACCCAACCAACAGAAAAAAAGTAAACTTGGTTCTAAAAGAAAGACAAAAAGTAAGCATAGAATATGTGTAGGGCACCCCAAAGAGATTAAGCACGTGCAGGTGATCACTTGGGGTTTCTAGATTAATAAGTAAATCCTATCCTTGTATATAGTCTGGAAGGATCTCACAATAAGGAAAGCAGCCTGGATCTGCTTGAATGCAAAAAGAAAAAAAAATTACATTAATAAACCATCATAGTATAGGCAGTTACAGTATTCTAGGAATACTGCTCTTTATGACTGTAAAGTGTGACTAAATAGTTGGGTGAGCTTGAACAAAGGAATATAGAAACACAGTGGATAACCAGTACATAAGCATTGAGGTAAAAGATCTCAGAGGAACTGCTCTGACTTGTAAAGAGAACACATCAGAAAACAAAAATGCTAATGTTTCTCCAGTGAATCTCTGAAAGTAGACTATCTAGTATCAAAGTCCTGGGCAAAAAATCTCTCTAATAGGAACTTGCGGATGATAAGCGCCCCCAAATTGTCCTGGACAAGCCCTGTCATGTAACCATTCTTTGGGGACTCAGCCTACCAGTGCAAGCAGGAGTTGGTGAAGTCCCAAAATGGGTTCTACATCCTGTTGTGCATAAGGAAACCTCCTTTTGCTACCTGCTAAATGTTCCAAGAGTGTTCTGTTTTGTTCCAGTCTCAAACCTGGGCTACCAGCACAGCCTGGACTATTTTAGTTGGCATACATGTAATGTCAAGAGAACTAGAGAAAAGCCCCCCTAAGTACATCGAGTTGAACCCTTATGAAAGATTTATGAAAGACTAGAGTGAAGAATCTTACAGAATGAGAAAGTATGGATAGGCAGTGTTCTGCATTGTTGGAAAGAATAGCTCAAGGATGAGATCATGGATCCATCAAGCATTAAGTAACCAGGTGCAAGACACTATGTCAAGCATTGAGAAAAAATACTAAGACAAGAAGGAAATGGTCCCTACCCTCAAGGAGTTAACATTCTACTAGAGATATCAGCTGTACATCATTAAGTATAGTGCAAGGAAAACTGAGGAAGAAGGGGAGTACTGACAATGAGAGGAAAACAGAAAGCTTCAGAGAGAAGGTGGCATCTGAGATGTGTCTTGAAGAAAGACAAGGATTTTGAGAGGTGGTTATGAAGATGGAGCACATCTGTTTAGTTTTGCTAAAATGTAGAGTTCCTAAAGAAGATTAGAAAAAGTTCATATAAATTAAGATTGGAAATGTAGGTAAGAGCCAGATTGTGGAGGGATTTAAAAGTCAGACTAACAAGTTTATATTTTATCCTATAAGCAATAGGGAGTTGCTGAAGATACTTAAGCAGAGGAGTAACATGGCAGCAATGTGGAGAATCAATTAGAAAGAAGAGAGATTGGAAGCAGGGAGACCAATTAGGAGGCTATTATAGTAGTCCAGAGTAGAGATAATGAGGGCCTGAAATAGAGTGGTGACTGTATGAGTGGAAGAGAAGAGATGAACTTGAAAGATATGGTGGAGGTGGATTTGACAAAATTTAGCAATTGACTGGATATGGGGCATGATGGAAAGGGAAGAGTCAAGGGTGTTATAAACCAGAATTATGGGAAAGATAGGGCTTTCAACAGAAAAGAAAATGAATCCATTTTGGATAAATTGAATTGGGAAAACCTATGGGGTGTCCAGGAGGAGCTATGCAGCAACCAGCCGATGATGTATGACTGAAGCTCTGCAGCAAGACAAGGGTTATATACGTAGATGTGAAAGTCACCTACATAAAAAGAACATTTGGTTCCAATGGGAAGTGATGAGATTTCTAAGAGAAAGAGTGTACGCACAGAAGAGCAAAGAGCTTGCTACAGAGTCCGAGGAATACCCTTGGGTAGGGAATATAAATGATGAGCCAACAAAGGAGTCTGAAGGAGAATAGTCAAGCATAGGATGGAATCAAGAGAGAGTAGTGTCTCAGAATCCAAGAGTTTTCAGTGTCAGATGCTTCTGGGAGATGAAGAAGAATGAGGACAGAGGAAAGGCCATTGGACTTGGCAATTAAGAGATCACTGTTAACCTTGGAAAGAGCAGTCTGATAAGTGATGGCATCAGAAGTCAGAATGAAAAGGGATCAGAAATGAGTGGAAGATGAAGAAGAGGAGCCAACAGATATAGTTTTAGATCTAGTTCAGCAATGAAAGAAAAGAGAGATATAGGACACTAGCTTGAGGGGAAAACAGGGTCAAACAAAGGTTTTTAAAGGATGAGAGAGTCCTGGGTATATTTGTAGGCTGAAGGGAAAGATATCTTCAGATGATCCAAGAGGCAAGCATCTGAAGGAGTCAGGAGAAGATGGGATGGAGAGCATGGGTAGAGCAGCATGGCCTTGGCAAGGGGAAGGGCCACTTTGTTCTCAGAGATGGAGGTAAAGGATACAGCTTTGATGGGCAAAGTGGAAAAGAAAAATAACCTTTTAACAAATGGCCTCTATTTTCAACCTAAAGCAGTAGACAAAGATATCTGTTGAGAAAAAAGGAGGAGAAGGCAATGGAGGGACTTTCTTGAAATGAAAATTTATTGTTACATATTTTGAATCCTCTCTTATGTTCTGCTATGCACAAGACACATGTTTTTTCATTCTTACTTTGTATTTAAGTTTCAATATATTAATATCCAATATTTAAGTTTATGATATGTTTTTGTTTCTTTTTTGGATTCTGTATTTGTATTCTGGCATATGAGTCTAAAATTAAAAAAAAAAGAGTAAGTAAAGGTTCATAAAGTACATTTGCCTGCCCACGGGAATAATCAGTACTTTCTGTACCTTCTAGGGGGCATGACCAGAATAGCTACTTGGAGTCCAATGTCTGTGCAGGTGACCAGATGGCGTTCCAAGCTTGAGCAAGTTCACTCCCATCACACAGGTATGAGAAACTCCTAGGTTCTAATCTTGAGGAACTTGCTCTCTCCCAAATAAGCATACTCAGTCCACACATACACCTCACCCCCACTCTTAGTTATCTTTCCAAGGCTTTCTATACCAGGATACAAATAATTAGAAGAACTCAGAAATTGCTCAAGCGATTAGCCCCCATTTTCACTAGATTTCAGTCAGTTTGCCAGCATGACCTGTAAGAATGAGTCACTCAAATAGATTTGAAAATGTTTCCTGAATGAAAGTAAAAATGAAAGATCCAGTATTCAAACCCCACCATTCTTGAGTAATGGGAAAGCCTATTAGTCATTAAAAGTGGCAGATGGAGGAATGGCTAAGCAAATTGTGGAATATGGATGGAATGGAATATTAGTATGGCATAAAAAGTAAAAAAAAAAATCAGAGAAGTATGGGAAAGACATAATAACTGATGCAAAGTGAAGTAAACAAGCCAGGAAAACCATATACACAATAACTGCCACATAGTAAATTAAAAAAATAGGGTTTTTTTTAAAACTATGTAATGTTGTGATAAGACACTGTCTCTTCCTCCCTTCTTTGCAGAGGCAGAGGTCTATGGGTATCAAATATTTCCATAGATTGATGTGTGGGTTAGTTTTACCGAACTGGTTTTTTTTTCTTTTTTTATTCTTTGTTAAAAGGAATAACTGACAAGATTGAGGAGGAAAGGATAAATTCAGAAAAAAAGGTGATATAAAAATAAATGACAGAAATGAAAATTGAAAATAAGAAAAAAAAAATGGTGTAAGTCCCAAGGCAGATCTGACCTGGCTTAGGATTGGATGGTGAATACCTCAATCATACTTTTCCTCTCTGTAACTACCCAAGACCCAAGTATCTTCTGACCCCTGCATTAATCATCATGTAAGACAGGGAACTAGTTATCTGCCTTGCTACTGCGGGCAGATATCCCTCCCCCACTTTTTACTTCTTGCTCTGGGGCTGTAATCAAGTCAATATTAACTTTGGACTATGCAGGGCATGACAATCTACTGCCCTATTAATCAACTCAGAATCCCTGTGATTCTAAGTGACAGTCAACCTACGTAAAAGCTCCCTTCCTGGACCACCACTCTCTAATCCCTTACAGCTAGTTATGTCAGCCCTATCCCCTCCATGTCTCTACCCCACATTACCCATCCTACCCTCTGGAATCCCCCCAGGAAAGAAAGAGATATATTTCTGAAGAATTTCATGAGCATTCAACAAAGGGAGAAAATGTCTCCCAGGGAACAGGAGTTGCTTACTCCTTTGCCATGTGTGTTCTCTAATTGTTTCCTCACCCTAATATTTTGAGTTTGAGCCCACACACTTTGTGTGACCAAGGGGAGAATGTGCTCCTACTTCAGATAATTGTTTTTTTCCTTAGCTTTCCTTGCTATATCTGCATGGTAAATGCCCTTTCTAAAGGCCAATTCAGTGGAGCTGATAATCAGTGGGAGGTATGGTGGTGGGGGTAATAGAAAAACCCAGTCTCTGAGGGTTACCCTTAGAGTCTTGAGGAAAGTAGTTGTCAACTAACCTCTGGGGACTAGCCAATTCAAGTGAGAGTTGGGAAAGTAAGTAACCCAGAGTGAGTGCTACACATATATTTTATATCTCATTTTCTCTGTACATGTTATTGTGTCCAAAAAGAATGCAGCCTCCTTAAAGATAGGGTCTGTTTTCTTGTCCTTGTATCACCAGCCCCCAGCACAGTGCCTGGTATATAACAGATAAGAAAATGCTTGTGGTAGTAAATTGAATGCTTTTTAGAGAGGCAGTTGATCAAGGTTGTAGGGGGTGGAGGAGTGGGAGGGGGGGAAGGAGGAAATTCAAGGTATTTAGAGCAGGAAGAGACCTTGGAGAGAAAAGTCTAGAGTCCATGCCGTATGAGGACTGGTCAATGGAACTGGAGATGTTTAGTCTGAAGAAGAGGAGATTTAGGGATGGTACATGATGCTAGCTTTCTTCAAATATCCGAAAAAAAATACATGCGGAAAATGTTCTGCTTAGCCCCAAGAAACAGAACTCACAGCACAGTTACTGAGAGGCAGCTTTAGGGAAAAACGTCTTAGTAATTGGAGCCATCTAGGCTCGATGACCTCTTTAAAGAGGAGTTTTCTAATTAGATACATGTTGGACTAGAAGACCTTGGGAGCCCTTCCAGCTTAAGGCTTCGGACCGTTTTGGCAAAGGGCTTTTCCTCCGGCTTGGGATGAGATTCAGGACTTTCGGTTGGCAGTCGGTTTCCTAATTCCACACCCCGCCCTCAATTCAGGGACCCCATCTGTTCCACTGAGGTTTAATTCCCCTCAAATTTGCCGGCCGAGCAGGGCTAGGAAGACTCCAAGTCAAGCCTCAGGCTCTGACACTCCTCACCCCTCTGAGGCCCCGCCCTTTTCTGAGAATCGAAAGTGGGCGGAAAAGCTGGGGGGGGGGGGGGGCTGTTTGTTCTGGGCAGACACAAAAGCGGTGGAAAGAGCTGAGAAACCCCAGTCGGTGTTTACTGGGGCGCTATAAGGTGAGACCATCGGGGGCCGCGGGAGCTACGGGAGCCGCGAAACAAGGATGGCTGGAGCCGGGTCCTCCGGCGTGAAGGTGAGAGGACAGGGGCCGGGAGCCAGGATGAGCTGCGCGAGGAGCCCAACTCTGCCTCCCCCCAACTCCAGGCTTGGCCTCACGGGGAGGAAAAACAGATGGAGCCCAAGATTGCCTGGGACCAGGACGGGGAAGGACCCCACCCCCCAGCTCCTCCCTAGCCCCGTTCCTGGAGCTTAGGGAGGTGGCGAGCGGGCAGGTACGGGCTGGTCCAGCCCTGCCGCCTTAGGGCGTTCTATCTGAGGGCTTCTCACCTGCCTTGCAGTTTGGGCCCTCTCTAACCGGAACTTTGGCCTTTTCCAAGAAACGCTGTCCGGTCAAGGGCCAAGGGCCCCGCTCACAGATGTCCCTACCTCTCTGCAGGCTTTTTTCCTCCCCCAACCAACCACAATGGAAGGGAGAGGGGATGAAAGGAAGGAAAACCGGCACAAGATGCATGTGACCCCTCCCCCTCAGACCCTGACAAGGACCTGGCCTGTGTGCCCAATTCATAGGTTAGGTAACTGATACACAAAGAGGGATGGGATTTACTACCTTAGCTTGGATACTGCCCAGTGCTAGTCTTCAGGTTTCTCAAGGGTTTCTGCAAGGGTACTAATGATTTTCCTGTGTCTCCCTCCCTTACCTCAACCTCTTAACAGCTGGAGAAGAGTGTCAGACGCCTTAGGGAGAAGTTTCATGGCCTTATGTCTGTGAAGAAGGCAAATGTCTTAATGGAGAGATACGACCACGACCACGAGCTTGTCTCTTCCTGGCTGGTTAAACAAATGAATGGTTAGAGGGAAACATTGGGGGGAAGGGGGAGAGAATCTAGAGGAAGCCATGGAGGGTTCAGGAGGGGTTCTGGGGCTTATTGAGAGGCCTGTTGGGTACTAGGGGTCCCTAGATGTACTGGGAGGGGACATAGATGCTCAGAAAGATCATGGAAGGGGTGTCACTGGGAGTTCCAGTGTCCAGAACAGTCAGTGGAACCAGAGATCACTAGGGAATAGGTGACTGTTTAAAGGTCCTTGGTCCTAGTATATCCTGTGACAGCCCCTATGCTCTCCAAACTTGTTCTCTGAAGAGTTCAGATCAGAAAAAGAAGATGTGCACCAAGCAGATCCAGCTGTCCAGGTAATTTCCTTCTCCCCTATGCCCCATAGTTGCAAGGAGATCCAATAGTCCCCAACTCTAACAAGCAAACCCTGGGGGAGATAGACGGCACATGACCCAAGTTCCCGGGCTCAGGAAACCTCTGGACTAATGGAAGAGACACAACTTTGGGAGGCTGTTTCCATGTTCTCCTTTCCCCAATATGTCCACAGTCTCTTTTGCCCAGTTCTATATGCATTTTTCTCCTTTCCATCCCCCCAGTGTGGGATCCAGGCTGGCCCAGGAGATAGTGCCACTGGGGGGATTGAGAGGAGGGGTTTGGGGATCTTGAGGAGGTGTCTGAACTGTGAGCTGAAGCCTTCTCCCTGGTCAGTCCTTGGTCCCTGCTTCAAAGTTTGCTTCACTGACAAGTGAGGAACTCCAGGAATGAGGGTAGAGGGGCACCTGAACACCTGAAAGATCAATGCAGATCCCCAGCCCAGACTCCTGTCTCTATCTCCCCTCTCCCTGCTCAGGATCGACAAAATGTCACGAAGGACAGAGACATTGAGGTGCGAGGGGAGCAGGGGTGAGGGTGAGGACATCCATTGGATCCATGCTGGCAGCTGAGGTGCCCTGATCCTATCTCCAACTTCCCATTCAGGAGGTGGCTACCACCATGAGCTTACCCCTGACAGAGAAAAACCTGCGCATGTTGGATGATGCCCAGCAGGGCCATATCGCTAAGGAAGACAGCCAGTTTGCCTGCGGTTCCTGTGATCGCATGTGGTGGCGCCGGGTGCCCGAGCGCAAAAAGGTGAAGGGACCAGGGCCAGGACTAAGGCTAGGTCCCATGGAGTCCCTGGGAGCAGGCCTGACCTGGTTCACACTGAACTTTTCAGGTGTCCCGGTGCCGGAAGTGCAAGGTAAAATATGATCCAGTGCCCAAAGATAAGATGTGGGGTAAAGCCGAGTTCCAGTGTTTACAGTGTGGCCATACCTTCACGTGAGTTCTCAGATCCCTGCCCCCTAACCCTTGTCCCCAGTCCTCATAAAGGTCAGTGCTGTAGAAGAGTCTGAGCCAGAGAATTGGGGTTAGAATCCCAGCCCCTAGCTTGGGCAAGACATTTCCCCACTTTAGACCTCAGTTTCCCTATCTGTAAAAAGAGAAATCTGGTGGTAGATGATCTCCAGGAGTTCTTTAAATCTCCTATCCCAACCCCCAGCCTCTTTCTTTCATTCTTACTTTCTCAGTCCCCAACCCTTGATCTCTGACTCACACTTCCTCCTTGGCCTACTACCTGTCCCAACCATTCTTGATTTCTCCCCAGGGGTTTTGCTCAGATGGGAACTCCATCTCCATGCTATGGCTGCGGCAACTCTGTCCTGCCAGATCGAATCATTCCCCCACGCCGATCCCAGAATGAAAAAGGTGGAAAACACACACACACCTGCTGTGCTGAGGGCTGCTACAACGGACAAGGTCAAACCCCAAGTCCCTCTATCCCTTTCTTCCCCTTGCCCCACTTCCCCCTGGCCCCAGTAGAGCTGACACCCACCTCTCTTTAGCCTGCTCCTGGGGGCTGGTCTCTGCCTGAGCACAGAGAGGCCTCAAGACCTCAAAATGGCTCAGGACAGAGAAGGCTCAGGCCCTACATCTGCACCCCCCCAGGATCCTCCATACCAGGGACCTCCTGTGTGCATCCCAAGAGCCGGAAACAGAAAAATATGCCTGTTGTCTTGTGGCCGAGTGCTGTGCATGAGAGCACTGGCTCCACCGTGGCCACCTGCCTTAGCCAGGGCAGCCTCCTGGAAGATCTGGACAACTTGATCCTGGAGGACCTCAAAGAGGAAGCAGAAGAATAGGAAGGCAACTAGAAGTCTTTGACTGCCCTTTCTACCCCAATATCCCCTACAGACTTGGAGAACCAGTGTTGACCTATGGGACCAGTAGAAGTTGGGGGTGGGTCCTCAACTGTGGTCTGGGGAAAGGCTGACAGGTCACGCAGGGGAAAGCCTCTAATTCCTCAGACCTCTCCCTATGATGTAAGAGGGTCCATACATGTGCATTTTAGCATAGTGGAGGTGGATAAGGAGCTCCTAACCCCCTCCACATGGTAGACCCTATGGCACCTATACCCACATGCCATATATATATATAAACATACATTATGATTCGAATGTTTTATATGCCATGTTCAAAATAACAAAGGGCCATGCCCTATTCCTGAATGACAGTATTTTATTCCTGCAGGGTTAAGGGTTGGGGGAGGAGGATGTATGGCCTTGATGGGGTGTGATTTGTGACATGGGGAGGTGCTGTTTATAATGCCTTGGACTTTGCAGACCCCAGACTCATGCAAACTCTAGGACAGAAGATGCCAGGCTATCAAAGATGGTCAAAGATACCTCTCCCACTCCCAAGATCCAAAAGGTAGAGGTCAGAAGTCAGAGGGGCCGAATTAGCATAGCCACCTTCTTGAGTGAATAGGCACCACCCCTAAATTCAGCCCAGTAGACACCATCTTGATAACGGCTTCGATAGTGGCCCCCCAGGTGCCAGACACCATTGAGGTTGGAATGGGCACAGGCATGGTACCACCAGCCACCCCGCTGGTACAGAGCACAGTTGCCTAGGGGAAGAGACAAAAGAGAAGGTGTAAAGGGCTGCATGATCCTCACTAAGATCCACACCCCCCAGGTTCATATACCTCTGGAAAAGGGGGATAGACAGGCTGTACTGAACAAAGCAGTGATCCCCAAGACTGACTTTGAAACAGGAATCCTGGGTCCCCCGTCCCCTCCAACTGTCCCACCCTTGACAGGGTAGGATCCTAATCCCTAAATGTCTTCTTTCTCTATCCCCTTCCCCATTACTGGAATAAGAACCCCAGACCCCAGGCTCTGCTCAACCCCGACCCTACCCCCAGGCCTTGTCTTTCCTCACAGAATTAGTTGGATGGAAATTTAAAGGCAGTTTAGCCCAACTTACAGCTGACCATACCCTCTACACACAACATCATGAACAAAGGGTCATAGATCTTTCACTTGAAGGTAAGTGAGAGGGAATTCACTACCTTCCACGGTCTTTCTCACTTGTGGATAGCTCTAAGTGGTAGGAAGCTTTTTCTGACACCAAATCCAACCCTGTCTCTCTGCAGCTTCTACCCAAGCAGAACAAGACTAATCCATCTTTCTTCCCCATGATGGGATCACACAACTAGGAAGTGTATGAGATCAGATTTGAACTTACTTCTGCCTGACTCCAGGCCCAGACATCTATCCACTCTACCTACCCACTCCTATCTACTTGCTATCTTTCAAATACTTAAGGACAGAGGTCATTGTCCTTCTAACTCTTCCCTTCTCCAAAATACCTGTTTCCTTCCATGATTTTCATATGGAATTTCTCCCAATCCCCTTCCCTTCCCTATGATGTAAGTCAAAGTCCTCTGCATTCACTAGTTTGTCACAATGCCCTTCCTAAAACATAGTGTCCTAAACTGAAAACCACACAGATAAAGTGGGCAGTGATTGTCACTTCCCTCAATTCACCCTTAGTGCTGCCTTGTTAATGCAGCTTAAGATCATTGGATCACAGATCTAGTCTTGGAAGGGACCTCAGAAGCCATTTAGTTCAACCCCCTCATTTTGCAGAGGAGAAAATGTTTTCACGTTCTTTGGCTGCTAAATTATAACACTGTTTATTCATATTGAGCTTCTGGTCCACTAAAATCCCTGTCTCTTTCTCACATGAACTGTTGTCTCCCCATCCTAAACCTGTGAAGTTGATTTTTTGAATCTCAGATGAAGTATTTACATTTATCCCTATTAGATTTAATAAAATAAACACATCCTTCTGTCTATAACTTGTTTGAGCTATCCCTCCCAGCTTTGAGTCAACTATGAATTGGATAAATTCTCTCTACACCTTCATCTAAGTCACTGATAACAGTATTGGACAGTTCTGACCTAAGGATAAATCCCTAGGGCCCTTCAGCTAGAGACATCTGGTCTCCAGGTTGACATGGAAATTGCATTATTTACAATTCTGCAAATCCACCTATCTATGCTGTCTTCTGCTAGTTCACACCTTTCTATCTTTCTTTCTGAGTGTATGTGTCTGTGAGACTGTCTGAGAAATTGTGATTTTCAGTGAGTCTGAGTGCACAGTCTTGTGAACAGAGGAGTTGGCATCTTTGGGTCTATGTGCTTGTGACCCTGAATTTGTGTCACTCGTTCTATGGGTCTTGAGACCATCTGAGGGACATTGTAGACAGGGAGTGTGAATCTTCTCCTTGCCTATGGCAGAGATGATTTCACCATCCTACTCCTCTTTTCTGTACCCACAGGCAGTGGTGGTGGACATCTATTACAATGGAGTGACTGAAAACAAGTGACAAAAGTGGAGGGAAGTTACTTTCTCAGCAGTTTTTAGAACCTTATAATGGCTTCAGCCATGAGGTGATATCTCTTCTCAGAGATTTCCAGGGGTCTAACTGTTCTGTTGGGCAAGGAAAGGGCACAAGGGAGAGAGAGAAACTCTAGCAACCTGGGTCAGAGATTGTTCCTTCTTACTATAACCATTTCTTGGCTTTCTCTGGCTAACATCCTGAAATGGGCTCCAGGGAGAGACCCAGTCTGGGACTGTTCAAGATCTTACATCCTGGTCCACCAACGAATCAGCCCCTGTGTGATGTCTACCACTCAGCTCTAACCCTCTCCACCTCCAAGATACCAGCCATAGCCTTCCCAAAGGTTGTGACCTACCCAGCCTCATACAGCTAGTAAGTATCTGAGGTTGGATTTGAACTCAGGTGTTCCTGACTCCAGGTCTAGCACTCTATCCAATGTACCACCTAGCTGCCTCTTTCTAGGTTACTTCATTCCTATGTGAATTATCAGAGGTAAAAATCATCAGATTTGACAATCATCAGGTAGATAGCAGACCTCTCTATTGTTCACATCAGATCAACAAATAGCTTTTCTGGAGTCCCTTGTTGGAAATTCACTGACCACCTCATCTCCTTGGATGCCTACTGGATGACTTGGCTCCTGTTGGCATCTGTGAATCTAGAGTCACTCTTTAGAGCCCAAGCAGTTGCTTCCCCCTCAAAGGTCCATGCCTTCCTGTCTAAGTAAAGAGTCTCATCTTGGTTACTTAGCTCCAAGTATTCAATGGTCCACCAGATTCCCTTTCTCTTCTGTGTCCCATTCTTCATTCTTCAACCTATTGCCATGGATTAGGATTCCCTTCTACCTCTTTAGCAATTTTTCTTTTTTTTTGACCTGGAAGCCCTTCTTCTCCCTCTTCTCCCCAAGGGACATTCTCGATAAATGGAAAGAGTATTTCCTGAGCCCTTTTACCTTCTCTTTTAGGAGAGAAAACACCTTGAACTTAAGTATAGTTAATAGTTATTTCATTGAGGTCATTTGAGAAGAGCTCCCTCTTCTCTCATCTCATATCACCTAGATGCCTTGTTCTACCATCTCCTCCTTCACCTCTGTCTTACTTAATGAAGTGGCCCTTCTCACTAAGGTGAGCCCTCTACAAGCACAAGTGATCTCACTCCATCTCATCTCCTTCAATACAGAGGCTGCTTCCCTACCACCTATCAATTTTCCCATGTCTTCCCCATCATAAAACTCTTACTTGATCCATCCCTTCCTGCTAGCTACCATCCCATATCTCTTCTCCCTTAAGAAGGCCCTCTCCAATCAGTACTACAATTTCCTTTCCTCTTACTCCCTTCTGAACTTTACTGTCTGGTTTCTAATCTCATTCAACTGAAGCTGCTCTCTCCAAAGGTACTAATGATCCCTTAATTACCAAATCTAATGGTCTTTTCTCAGTCTTCATCCTTGACCTCTCTGCAGCCTTTGACACTGTCAATCACTTTCTTCTGTCTAGGTTTCAGTGAAACTACTCTCTCTCAGTCCTCCTTATTTAACTACTTCTTGCTGTCGTTGACTGGATCCTCATCCAGGTCACACCTACTACCAAAGGATGTCCCAGACTCTGGGTGTCTTGCTGAATGGATTGGATCCTTTTCTCCTTCCATCTTATTTCACTTAGTGATCATCAGCTGCCATGGATTCAATTAGCTTCTCTATGCTGATAAGTACTTATTCAGCCCTAACCTGTCTGCTGACCTTCAGTCCTATGCCTCCAACTGTCTACTGGACATCCCAGAGACACTGTACACTGAACATGTCTCAAACTGACCTCATGATCTTTCCTCCCAAACCCTTGTCTCTTCCTGACTTTCC
This sequence comes from Petaurus breviceps papuanus, assembly GCF_028583685.1. NCBI lineage: Eukaryota > Metazoa > Chordata > Mammalia > Diprotodontia > Petauridae > Petaurus > Petaurus breviceps. The sequence goes on along the minus strand of NW_027185755.1, from coordinate 5,893,303 downwards.
TGCTACTATTAAGGGTCACCCAGGCTCACAATGTAAGTGTCATCTTTGGCTTCTCAGTGTCCCTCACCATCCTACATCCCATCTATTGCCAAGGCCTACTGATCCTACATTCATACTATCTCTCAAATGTGTCCCCTTCTCTCCTCTGATACTGCCATCAAACTCACGTAAGCCCTTATCACCCCACACCCAGCCTGTAACAATAGCCAACTGGTTTGTCCCTCTGCCATAAGTCTTTTTCCAACTCTCATCAAACCTCCACTCAGCTACCCAAGTGATTTTATTAAATTTAAGGTCTGACCAAGTCACACATTATACACACACAACCCAATAAACTCCAGTGGCTCCTTATCATCAGGACCAAATGTAAAATCCTTGATTTAGTGTTCAAAGTCCTACCTAAGCTGACCCCTCCCTACCTTTCCAGTTTTCTTCCTTCTTAAAATCCCCCACCAATGTACTCTGCAAACCAGTGACATTGGCTTCCTGGCAGCCCCTCAGTCTCCTGACTGGGCATTTTCACTGGCTACCCCTCAAGCCTAGAAAGCTCTTCCTCCTCATCTCTGCCTCCTGGCTTCTCTCACTGGAAGCCTTTCTGGAACTCTCTGCATTCCATACCTTCCTTCTGTAGATCATTTCCAACGTTTTCTGCATAGAGCTTGCTTATACTTAGTTGTTCGTGTTGTCTCCCCCATCAGACTGTGAGCTCCTTGGAACAGAACCAGCTTTTACCTTTCTTTGTATCTCTGACTCCTAATACAAGGCCTGGCACTTCATACAGTAAATGTTTATTGACTGTCTCAGTGACATCCCAGAGTCATTGCACATCACTGCAAAATTCACCTCATTCTCCATCCTAGCAGTAATCAAGTCTTCAGTCTTCTGTCTTTGTTAGTAGCTCTTATTGGGAGCTCAGTTTCTCAGTCCCCGGTCCCTTTTTCTCCCTGCCTTCTATCCCTTTCCCCCATCTTTCTTTGTCCCCCTCCCTCACAAGGAAAGGAAGCTGGGTGACATGGCTGGTAGAATGCTGGACTTGGAATTAGGAAGAACTACTATCCTGCCTCAGATACCAGCTGTGTGACTTTACTCAAGTCATTTTAACATCTATCTGTCTTAGTTTCTTTACAGTAAAATGATAACCGTAGGAGTATATGCCTCATAGGGGTATTATGACTATCTAATGAGATAGTATGTGTAAAGCTCTTTGCCAAATTCAAAACTCTATATAAATGTTAGGTAGTATTACTAATTCTCCTCTTGGTCTCTCCATTCCATCATTCCCTTGAATCTTATTCCTCCCTCAGCCCCTGAACCCATCTACCCCCATAGGAGTAGGAGTGCTGGGTGCCAGCCCTCCTGTTCCTACTCAGCCAGAAGAAACCCCTACACCACCTTACCAGACCAGGCCTCACCAGAATAGGAGTCCCGATCCCTGTCCACAGTGCTGAAAGGTTTGTCATTATGCCAGGACAGAGAATCACCAGCATCACCCCTGTAGTGGCCAAGCCTCAGGCGGTAGTGGTCACTCTCAGGCTCCAGGGAGAATGCATCATAGCGAGCATGGACCCCATGGCCCCCCCAGTCCTCCAGTAGCACCAGGAGCTCGTGATCTCGGAGCTGGGTCAACAGGTATATGTTCTCAAGACCCAGCCAGTACTCGCCATCAGGACGGCCAAAGCCTACCTTTGTAGGAAGGGAAACCAGTTTTCAGTGGGCCAGAGCTACAGGGAAGGATTTGAGCCCTTCAGAGCTCCTAGCCCACCCCCTCCCACCATACCTACCTTATAGTTCTGCCAGTTGGTAAAGAAGTTCACAGAGCCATCCTGTCGCCGCTGAATGACCATCCAGCCTCCACCCTCCAGTTGCTGCTCACACCACACAGGCACTGATTTCTGGCCCAGTCTCACTAGGTAAATCCCGCTGATCCCCTGCCTGCCCTTTTGGGCCTCCAGGCAATCCTTCCATGGGCCTGGGGGTCATGAAGACAAACATAGTCTGTCCTGGCAAGGGATGAAGGGCTCATGGGAGGACACATGAGATGGCTAGAATAATGGGCCAGGAAGAGGAAGGTTGTTCTGGGTATGGATTTGGCCTAAGTTTGGTGAGGAGGGTGGTGGGGTAGAGAAAAAGGAAAGAGATCCCACTGTAGCCACTGACCCCTCCCTATTCCCCCAATCCCTGGTAGAGACTTGAAATCTGTTTCCCTTCCCCCCCCCCAAGTCATTACCTGTTGCCTGTGTGGGTGTTCCTGGGGGGCCTGTGGGCAAGGGAGAAGCCAGGACCCCTTGCTGCCTCTGTGGTTGGTCAGGTACCCTGCTCTGCTCCCTCTGCAGCTCCCTATCTGGTCTTCCACTACCATTGCTGCCATTACCCACCAGCCCTCCAAGCCCTGAGGGGCTCAAGTTGGGTGGTAGCAAGACCTGTAGAAGCCGATGATTCACTAGGGATGTCTGACCACATTGACCCAAGACCTAAGTCCTAGGATGACCTATGTATTCTGAGGGGCTGCAGGGAGGAGGGCTGTCTCTGTACATTTTTTTTCCCTGAAGGACCTACTCTGTATCCGTATTCCTAAGGGACTTATCTCACCAATTTCTAAGCTATTTGTTTCTACCCACATCCAAATCCTGGATTTGGATCTCAGAATGCCTATCCTGGGATCAGGGGCTGAGCAGTGCCAATAATAGGATTCCTCCATACATAACCCCCACCCCCATACTTCATTGTAACCAAAGCCTCACAACAACATCTAACCAGCAGAAGAAAGAGTTAACCTGATAATAAATGCTTCTGAAACTGAAGTAATGGTATGAGCTTTGGGAAGAGGAACATTTGGTCCCCAAACCTGTCCTAATAGTCACAAATTTGTATAGATAGAAGTTAGACTGAGTCTAACTGTACTTGGGCAGTTACCCTCCTCCCAAGACAATGATCATCCTGTAAATAATAATCACTCTCAAAAAGTCCCCCCCCATCAAAGTAATGACCATTCCCTTGATAGTGACCATTGCTGTACCTGTCCTGTTGTCCTGTTCAGTTCTTGTACCTGCTGTCCTCTAGGCCCTGCTAGACACCGCTCCTCCAGCTTGGTGATGACAGTGCTCTGGTCATTGACTAGTACCACCAGAGCACGGTACTTGGCATCCAGTTGGTGGCACTGAGCAGTGGCACGCTGGGCTTCTGTTAAGGCATTGATGACCTGGCCTTCTAACTGAGCCAGTACACCCTGTGGGGAACCTTCAGTTTTTCCATGGCTTGGCTGTGATGTCTGAAGCTGGTTGGGCTGGGAGCCAGGGTCCCGAGTCTCCCTACAAAGGGCCCTGACTTCACGGACAGCAGCCCCAGCTGCAGCCACCTGTTCCCTCAGGTCTTTGATTAGCAACTCCTGCTGTCTCAGCTGGGTCTGAAGGGCCCGTAGCTCATCTGCTCCAGCATTGTCTCGACAAGGAGCTGTTGCCTTTGCTCCACTCCAGCACACAGCACCCACAAATTTCTGCTGGGGAACCATAAAGGTGTAAGTGCAGCGTGGGCTGACCACTGTGGCCCTCTGATCACCCAGGGCAGGACCCAGTCTCCTCAGTATGGCCATCAGAAGCAGCAGCCACCTCCAGATGTGGGTGTCCATGGCATCTGTCCCCTGTAACAGAAGGGGGCCAGGGTCAGCCTGTGAGGAGACAGATCCTGAGGAGACAGATTCAGAAGACTTACTTATTGCTCCTGTCAGACTGTTCCCCTTGTTTGAGAGAATCCAAGAACCCCAAATGCTTAACCCTAACTCTGACATTTAGTAGCTTCATGATGCTGGGCAAGCCACCTTACCTCTATGCACTTCGTTTTCCTCACCTGTAAATAAGTAATAAATCTACATTATCCACCTCATGAGCTTGCTGGGATGAAATGTTTTTTAAAACCTTATTTACAGTAGTAGTAATAATAGTAATAATAATGTGCTAATTAGTATTAATAACAAGAATGGTAATACTATTTCTTCATGAAATTCATCTTCTAATGGCTGTGAATCAGGTCTCTTCACCCTGCCTTAGTCTGGGTCACTGCCTACCAGGCCTGGTTTTTCCTCAGGTCTCCAGACAAAAAAAAAAAAATGAACATTTCTGCTACTCAGTTAAATGTATTCATCAAATATCCACAGCCCTTCTCTGCCTGGAGCCCCTCTTCACACTGAACACCTTGACCATTCTAGGGGGACTAGGAGCTGACTCAGGGCAGAATCTGTGGGGGCATGCCCATACTTATTCCGTAAGTCCATTCAACCAAGCCAATCAGGACACCAGGGTCACCCTGATCTTGCTAGTCCTCTGACTCAGAGGTGGACTCTTCAGACTGGAGGATTAAGGGGACTTCTAGACCAGAGACCAGATCTATCCTCCCCCCATTCCTTCCCTCATCACAGACCCCTCAAAAACAGTAGACTAATACATCTCAAAGGAAATTCCTCAGCTGCAGGCATCTATCTGGGGGAAGGGCAGCATAGTTCCCATGTCCATATCTATCTCTCTGTTCCCCAGAGAAGAAGGCCAGGATGCCTTGCTTTCCTCCTTTGACATTCCCAACATAGGATGATGGTAGGGATATTTTTTGTATTCATGTATTATATGTTCAAGTACACATGCATGTCAGCACATGCATGCCTGTAGTGGTCCTCAATGGGTCCAGTATCACTCAGATCCCTTAGCACACAGAATCTGACCCAGGAGTCAGCAGTATTTGGCATTCTGAGGTTTTGCCCTAATTTAGTTAGGATGAGAATGTCCCAACCAACCCTGGGCTTCCCTAGCACTTAACAGTCTGTAAGTGATCCTCTGACCCCTAAGGCTGGAATTGCCTCCTGTGGGGAAGGCATGTATAGGCCTAGATGTACTGTAGTCAAGCCTTAGAGCTCCATTCTATGTCTACCTTTCCTAGGGGTGATAGGAGCTCCTACTCATCCCAGGGGTTCAGGGTCAGGGCACTCACCAGTCCCAGCTCACAGCTCCTCAGGTTCTCCCCTCTGGCCTGTTCTGTTCCCACTTTCTACAATGGGGAAAAAGGAAATTGTGTTGCAGAGATGCTGCTGACCGCCCAATCCTGGTGCCTGTCCCCCATGTCCCCGCCCTTTCCAGACTAGCCCCTAGAGCTGCACAATCTCTCCCCAGGAGCCCAACTGTAAACATCTATGGAGTCTGTTTGTAAGAATTTCTGCAGATGCTCAGAACCTACCCAATCCCTGCTTCCCTTCCCCCACTGGTCACTGACTCTCCATCCTGCCCCCCTCCCTCCCTATTGGCTTTTACTCTCTCCTCTCCTCTCCCCCAGTGACCACTGACAGATCCCTGTCCAGAAGCAGCTATAATGGGGCCCAGGCAGGGCTGATGGCTGTTGTCACTGCCAGGAAGGAACAATTCTCCTTCATAGGATACAGGGACAGAGAATGTGACAGCAAAGAAGGGCATCCTGACATGGACACCAGAGGTCATGGAGGCCCCATAGACACTAACACAACACCAGCACCAACATGAACATACATGACTGCCTAGGCTCATATACTCACAAACCCCAGAACAGGAACATACATGATGTCCTGGATATGGAGATAAAATTTTATATCAAAACATGGGCATGAACCCATATGCACATGTATTTATGCAGAAATATGAACACACAGATACTACTACTTTCCCATTATTCCCTTCTCCAAGACTTAATGGAAGAAATGACCAAATCTTGTTCCCAACATCTTCTTAAACCCACCCCACCCCACCCTACACACACACACACACACACACACACACACACACACACAGCTTCCTCCATCCCCCTGTCAAAGGAAGCAAAGACCAGGAGGTCACTGAACCTGAGAGAAATAGAAACAAAGGCAGAGACAGACAGATCGACAGACAGATGGACAGGAGACAGGAACATAGAAGACCAAGAGAGACAGATAATAAAAGAGATAGAGATGGACAAATGTACAAGGATAGAATATCAAAAAATGAAAGAAATAGCCCTTGGGCAGCCAGGTGGTACAGGGAGTAAGAGCACCGGCCCCGGCGTCGGGAGCACCCACACAAAATAACTGGCTGTGTAACCTTGAGCAAGTTACTTAACCCCAATTGCTTAAAAAAAAAAAAAAAGAAAGAAAGAAATAGCCCTGGATTTGGAGTCAGAACCAGATCTGACTCCTTGCTTGAGTTCTAGCTATGTGAACCTAGGCCCGTTTCTTCCCTCTCTGAGCCCCAGTGTTTTATCTATAAAATGACTCTGGATGGTCTCTAAAGTCCCTTCTGGGTCTAACATATGGTCAAAGAAAAAATACTCTGCATTTTGATCACAAGTCTTCCAGAAAGGTGGATCCATCCTAGGACTTTGGTCTTGGGTGAATATGGTCAAATATCCCTAGTTTAACCCCTAGTTATAATTATTCTAAGAGGGTTTTTTTTTTGGTGGGGGGGTTGTTGTTTGGTTGGTTGGTTTGGTGTTTTTGGTTTTTTTTGCTTAGGGAGAGAAATGACCAAACTGGGAGATTCCCCTTATGGGTCCCCCACCCCCAGACATCTCTCTATCAGAGAAGTCATTTTGAAGTTGTAACCTATGAGATTATAGGATTCTTGAAGAAAGAAAATTTCACAGTGGAGATTGAGCAAGGGTTCAAAGTTTAGGTGACAATTCAGTTAAAAGTTTCCTTCATCAAAGGAACAATACACACTTGAAATGTCCATTAAAAAAAAAAAACCATTTTCTGAAAGGATTAAATCTGGTCATGGGTAGTGGTAGGCAATGACCTTGACTACACTGATGTATTTGTCATTCTAAACCTGGTTGCCACACTTAATCCATTTTCTACAGCTTTCCAGTTTATTCTTAGCCTTTTGCAGTTTCCTAACAGTAAGTTTTTTGAATCTGTCCCCTCAGGATCTGTCTCCTCACAGGCTGACCCTGGTCCCCTTCTGTTACAGGGGACAGATGCCATGGACACCCACATCTGGAGGTGGCTGCTGCTTCTGATGGCCATACTGAGGAGACTGGGTCCTGCCCTGGGTGATCAGAAGGCCACAGTGGTCAGCCCACACTGCACTTACACCTTTGTGCTTCCCCAACAGAAGTTTGTGGGTGCTGTGTGCTGGAGTGGAGGAAAGGCAACAGCTCCTTGTCAAGACAATGCTGGGGCAAACAAGCTACAGGCTCTTCAGACCCAGCTGACATAGCAGGAGGTTCTAATAGAAGATCTGAGGGAACAGCTTTCCAATTTATTCTTAGCCTTTTGCAGTTTCCTAACAGAAAGTGGTTAGGCTTAAGAGATATGGGGAAAAGAGGGTTTAAGGGAGGGTTTAATTATTTCCTGAAAAAGTTGAATAGTACTAATAAGGTTTCAAGTAAGTCTGGAAAGGACTTTAGACGAGAGAAATATTTATTTCTTAATATTTTCAGTTACACTGTAAAGAAAACCTTAATGTTTCCACAATAAGATCCTATGACAATTAAACAAACATTTATTAAATACTATTCTGTGTAGAATCCTGCACTAAGTCCTAAAGGTGATAATTCAGATAAAATACAGTTCCTACTATCATGGAATTTACTGTCCCAAAGGAGAATAAGAAACATGTAGTATACAGGTTCTGGAGCTAATCTCCCAACCCACACTCCAACTAACAGGTCTGATCTCCAGAGCGGAGCACTGCATCTCCCTTTAGAGTTCTAGGGATAACCTTGAGGAGGTTGGTGGATACCTAGAACTATTGCTTTTAAGTTCCCACTCAATGTGTTAGCCCCGATATATGAGAGCAGCTAGGAGTACAATGGATAGAGTGCTAGACCTGGAGGCAGGAAGAGTTGCGTTCAAGTCAACCCAAAGACACTTAATAGCTCTGTGATCCTGGGCAAGTCACTTAGCTTCTGTCTGCTTCAATTTCCTCATCTGTAAAATGGGAATAATAACAGTAATCACCTCCTAGACTTGCTGTGAAGACAAAATGAGATAATATTTGTAGAGCATTTTGTAAACCTTAAGGCATGACATAAGTGCTAAAAGAAAATGGCAAACCACTCCAGTATCTTTGGCAGGAAAACCCCATGGATAAATTATCCACGGGATCACGGGATACGACTGAACAATTATATCAATTGACTAGTTACCAAGTCCTGAATATCATCTAACAATTGATCCTCCAATTTCACTCTGACCAGTAACATTGACAACTAATATCACTGAAAAGCAGTAGATGATAATGATATTAGTAATAGTAACAATAATAGAATTTATGGAGTGGTTTGAGGTTTGTAGAGCATTCATATAAATTAACATTAATTAGCTTCTGCAAAAGATATAGCAAGAATCAAAGTACAAGAACCTCTGAAATGAGAGTCTACCAGATTAGTCCTGGGGGAAGGGAGGGCTTATAATAAAAGTGGTAGGTATAAAATATTCCCCTCACAAAATCTACTTCTAAGTATAAACATGATGGATGGATCCCCTGTTTTCAAGTACCTCAGCTGGCACTTCCATTCACTGCTGGGATGGCTCAAACAGCTCATTTATCAGGACATTGTGACCACAAGCAGACTTTTCAATGTACTCCAGTTGCTGGACTTCTAATGATTGTTCTGACGATTAAAAGCCACAAGGTCATGATTTCATCAGTTCTGCCTCTAAGACTTTTTCATCTAGATCAGGAAAGAAGAAAGTAGCAGAGATGTAATAAATAAGTGGTAGCAAGTATTCATGGCCACATGGCAACTGGGGTGGAGCAGCTTAAGGAGGTGCCTGCTACCTCTCTCCCCACCCAAAGGCTTATCGCTTTTCTTCTTCCTTATTCAAAAGCCAATTCCATTTTAGCAGCCAATTAAGTGGTCTTTTGTAACCACATTATTGTTGCTGTTCAGTCATGTCTGACTCTTCATGACTGCTTTTGGGGTTTTCTTGGCAAAAATGCTGGAGTGGTTTGCCACTTCCTTCTCCAGCTCATTTTACAGATGAGGAAACTGAGGTAAATGGGATTAGGTAATTTACCCATAGCTAAAAGGAATCTAAGGCCAGATTTGAAGTCACAAAGATGAGTCTTCCTGATTCCAAGGCAGTATCCCATCCACTGTACCATCCAGCTGCTCTGTTACTAATTAGTAAGCCAATAAGGAACAGTCAAAGCATACCCTGAGTATGCTCTAAAGTGGGAAACAGAAGGCTCCCTTGTGCATTACCATGAGTTTCTGGAAGTAGGCTCACCAATACTTTAGTAAGAATTCTAGCAGACAGAGAACATGCTATACTATGCTATAGACTGGGCCCCCAATGTCCAGTCTCCCATTACATACAGACAAATAATTAAAATATCTAACATGTAATAAAAGCATAAGAAAAACCCCAAAATTCCAGCTTTACCCTATTTATATCTTGTTTGTATATAGTTCTGGAGTAAAATTCCACCTCCTATAGTAAATCTTTACTATAAATCTTTTGTTTCCCCATTACACTGTGAGCTCTTTGAGAATAAGGACTATATTTTACCTTGTCTTCCCAAGTTTAGCATAGTGCCTAGCACACAGTAGGTGCTTAATAAATATTATCGAAGGATTGGCAGCCTGACTTCAATCATTCTACCATACAGCCATACTGGCCTTCTTTCTCCTCTTCACACATGACATCTCATCCTTCCTCTCTCTAGGGTTTTTACACAAAATGTCCAAGGGTGCCTGGAATATAATAATTTTTACCTCTTGGAATCCTTAGTTTTCTTAAAATCTCAGGGCCCAGTGTGCCCTGATATCAAATCTACAGGAACCTCTTTACAAATGCCACCAAGTGTCCCCAGTCCTCCCCTGGGTCCCAGCAGAACAATCCCGAACCCCTTTCCCCTGAGCCTAACTCAGAGCATCACAGTTCCACATTCCTGTGCAACCTTGGACAAGTCACTTAATCTCCAGGTGCCCTGTTTTCCTTCTGTCTGCTTAAACTAAGTGATCCTCAATATCCCTTTCTGCTCCCCTACTGTGATGGATAGGAGCTGGGGGAAGTATGGGTGTGATTTGGGGTAGGTAGCTTCTGAAGTCCATTCCAGCTCAGATTCTCTGATTCCAGGGTGAATTTCAGTGCTGTCCCTGGCATCCCCGCAGCGGCTTTTTTCCCCCTCTGTCCTGACCTCTAATTTCCTTGTTTTAGGATCATGGAGATTTAGAGAAGAACCTTATAAATCTAAATACAAACCTGCAATTCTCTGACTTCTAGTTGCCTGGGACATGACATCCAGAAGTTGTGATCTGCCCATAGTCACATAGCTTTCCCCTAGGTAAAGGCTTTCTAGGGGAAGCATTACCTGATCTGCCCAACTTCTAGTGCCTCCTTCACAAAATTATCTTTTATTTTGAATATACTTGTTCTAAGTAGATGGTGAAGTGGGTAAAGGGCTGCACCTGGAGTCAGATAAAACCAGTTGTAATCCTGTCTCAAACATTTACCAACTGTGTAATCCTGGGTAAATTACTTAACCTGCCTCAGTTTCCTTATCTGTAAAATGTGGATAATAGCACTTACTTCAGTCAGTCAGTCAATAAACATTTATTAAGCACCTACTACATGCCAGGTACTGTGCTAAGTACTGAGTATACCAAAAGAGGCAATAGACGACTTAGTCCCTGCCCTCAAAGAGCTCACAACCTAATAGAGGACGACAACATTAAAAACAAAAAACTTAAGAAAAAAAACCACCAAGGGAAAAGCGCCAGCATGATGAAGTCAGAGGAGCACAGCCAGCTGAGAGTGCTGCCCTGGTGGCTCTGCCTAAATGGAGCATCTCAGAGGAGCTCCAAGGTGCATACTCCAAGGTCTCCAATCAGGAGGGAGGAGTCCGAGAGGCGGTGGCACAGAGGCATCTAGCAGGATGATGAGATTCCAGGAGAATGGGATGAAGGCCCGCAGGAGTGTAATATCGGGAGGATTGCAGTGCAGATGTGAGATAACATGTAAAGCCCATTGCAAACCTTGAAGTGCTATAGAAAAAGCTAGTTTTGTTACTTGTACTTAGTTGCGTAGACATTATCTTCCTAGATAGAATGCAGGGGCTCTTTCTTTGTATTCCCAATATCTAGCAAAAGGCTTCGCATACAGTTTCATAAAAGCATAATGATTGATTGACTCTGTGGGGGAGATTCTGAAACAGGGGCCGATTTTCACAATGCGCATGCGCGATCTGCCAAGCCGCCCGGAGGCACTGTTGAGAGGAGAAGGAAGTGAAGGAAAAGGAGGAAGAGGAGGGTCAGGGACATTTTAATAATTCGTGGCCTTTCCTGGGAGGAGGGAGTGGGTGACGATTTCCACATCAGAGGAAAATGATTGGCTCCTCGCCTATCTCCGCCTCCCCTGGGATCCCGCCCCGGAAGTTGCTCCCGACTCTTCCGGGAAGCCCGCGTGTAGTCTCCTCGTGCTCACTGCGCGTGCGGCTTATCTCGTTCCGTTAGCGTACGTTGTGCTCGCGGCGTCGTCATGGGGCGGCACGGAAAGGTGCGATCCCGTGCGAGTGGCGGCGCGGTTTGGGCGCTGGGTGAGGGGTTCTGGGTGGGGGCATGGGGCTCTTCAGGGTGGAGGAGGGCCTTCCGGGTGCTCCCTTTCTCACTGTCTCCCCTTGTGACCCCCGCAGAGCCAGCGCCAGAAGCGCGCACGTGCGGCCGCACAGCTCCGAGCGCAGGAGGCGTACACGTCCGTGCCGCATTCCTTCGTGTTCGCGCGCGGCCCCGCCGGCCCCGGGATCCGCCAGCTCAGCCTGGACGTGCGGAGGGTCATGGAGCCCTACACGGCCAGCTCCCTGCAGGTCGGTGCGCGCCCCGCTCGCTCTCGGGTAGCTGGGCCGATGCAGCCCGGCCTGGCCATGCTCACGGTCGTGACCCCCCAGCGGGAGGGTGTGGGGGAGAAGCCAGTGTGGCCCGACATCAAAACTACCTCTTTAGAAATTCCACCGAGTGTCCCCAGCATAACTCAGAGCATCGCAAATCAGAGAGAGGCTTGGAGCCCCGATTCCACATTTCTGCGTGACCTCAGACAAGTCACTTAATCTCCACGTGCCTTGTTTTCCTTTTGTCTGCTGAGGGGCTTAAACTAGGGGTCTTCAAGATCCCTCCCTGCTCCAGTACCGTGATTGGATAGGAGCTGGGGGTCGGTGGGTGTGATTCGAAGTAGGTAGCTTCTGAAGTCCGTTTCAGCCCAGATTCTGTGATACCGGGTTGAATTTCAGGGCTGTCCCCGGCATCCCCACCCCCGCTTTTTTTCCTCTGGCCTGACTTGTACAGTTTCATAAAAAACAGGACAAATCCACGATTCTCTGACTTCCAGTTGCCTGGGACACCCAGGAGTTGTGATATGCCTCTGGTCACATAGCTGATGTGATGATTAAAGGCACACCTTGAGCCTAGGCACTCCTGACTCCAATTCTGGCCTTCCCATCCCCATCACCTTATGCATTATACAAGGAGGTGGAATACCCTCCTGTCAGGGCTTTGCTCATCTTACACTTTTCCAACCAGCTCTTGCTTTTGGATCAGAATTAGGTCTAGAATAGCAGTTCCCCTCATGGATTTCTCCATACATGGAAGAACAAAATTATCAGTAAGGCAAGCCTGGAATTTATAATTAGCAGTATCACTTTTTTTCTTATTGAGCCTCATCCACAACCAGACCCCTCCACCTGACACTGAACCCTTGGGTTTCTGGATCTTCCCACATTGGTTTCTATAGGAAGCAGTGCTGGTGCAGCCCTCATATCTGTTGGGGAGTGGGGTGGGGTGTAGGGAATAAGGTATATCCTCACATGGTCCCATTCTAGACTGAAGTCAAATTCTCACCAACTATCAAGGAATACTTATGAAGCCAAATTTAGCTCCTTCCATCAAGAGGACCCAGGTTCAAATGCCAACTCTGACATTTACTGGCTGTATGACTGCGCAAATCACTTTCTTTGTAAAGTGGAGGTATTGGGGGCTCTGAGGTCCTGCTTCTCCTTAGTTGCACTGACTTTGTTATATTTGAGGGCATGGGTTTTCTTGCAATCCCTTTTCTAGCATTTGGCATCTCCCCCATCCTCAGATATCTGCCGGGATTATAGGTATATTTGAGTGGTTCCCTGCTTCTTGTATCTTTAGTTACCCCATATACACATACCCCAATCAGATTAATGTCTCATGGCAAAGTTATTTAATTTAATATCATAAATCATGGCCCAGAAATTCATTATGCCTCGGCCTCTTAACTGATTTCTCTACAACTTGCTGAAGATCTCAGCTCCTAAACTTTTTTCTTTCCAATCTTTCATAACATGCCCTATTGGAAGACACCCCCCCCCCCCAAACTCTAACATCAGCCCTAATCTGCACTTTCTACACCACTGTAGGTTCGCCGGAGGAATTCCCTTAAGGATTGTGTGGCTGTGGCTGGCCCTCTTGGTGTCTCTCACTTCCTCATCTTCAGCAAAACAGAGAAGAATGTGACATTTGTGAGTGATGCTTCTTCCTCATATGATCCTTTCTCTGTATTTCCCCTGCTCCCAAAAAAGACCCTGAGCTTTGCTGTCCCCACCTAATCCCTTTCCATATTCCCCCATAGCCACGGGATACATGGTGCTCCCACACATTTGGTTCACCCAGTAAAGGCCCTGGCACTCAGTTTTTCAGAAGTTGTGATCCTGCTCCCTTTCCTTCTTCAGAGGCTGATCCGCCTTCCTGGGGGCCCTACTCTGACCTTCCGGGTCACCAAGGTGAGGGGTTAAGCAGCAAAATGGTGTGGTGGGGAGGCTGAGGGCTCAGCAGCTGAGGTCAGCTTGCCCCCTCCACCTCTAGTACTCCTTGGTACGAGACGTTGTGTCCTCCCTGCGCCGCCACCGGATGCATGAGCAGCAGTTCTCACACCCACCCCTCTTGGTACTCAATGGCTTTGGCCCCCATGGACTTCACGTGAAGCTCACTGCCTCTGTATTCCAGAACATGTTTCCGTCCATCAACGTGCATAAGGTTAGATCTATTGAGGTTCCTGAAAAAGCATGCTGCCTTTAGAGGCAGCTTTAGAGTCAGGAAGACCTGAGTTCAAATTCTGATTCAGGCACTAGTTGACTGGCCTGTTTCAGCTAGTTTATTTATCCATAAAATGGGGATAGTAAAAGCACAACAATAAGGTTGACTGTAAGCAAATAAATATATTCGTATGTGTTTAAATGTATGTTTGATAATGTGCATGACAGTGTGCCAGGGCCTTCTGTCTCTCAGGCAGCATACTGCATTAAATGCAGCTGCTGGGAGCATGGCTTGTGCCAACACCCTCCTGAATGAGGCCTCTACAGAGTTACTTTCTCCCTGCCAGGTGAATCTGAACTGTGTTAAGCGCTGCCTTCTCCTCAGCTATGACCCCAGCTCCCAAGAGCTCCAGTTCCGACACTAGTGAGTATGTGAGTGCACACTTGTGCTTGTGTGTGCCTGGGACATGCATGCATACAGCCCCCAACCCTGGAGAGCCATGATGATCACATCTCTGCTGAGACACGGTGATTGTGTCCAAGTAAACGCTCTGAGACCCAGGGTGAGGAGGAGGAATAAGGAGGGATACCCCTGGGGGCATCAGTCACCCCTCTCCCCGTCTCTGCCCCCTGTAGCAGCCTGAAGGTTGTTCCTGTGGGTGCCAGTCGGGGGATGAAGAAGCTTCTCCAGGAGAAGTTCCCAAACATGAGTCGCTTAGAGGATGTCAGTGAGCTGCTTGCCACGTGAGCTGGGATCTTCTTTGGGGAGGGGGGCTGCCATGCTCAGACCTCACCGCCATGAGCCCAGCCCATTGCCCTGTCTCCCCAGGGGTGCAGGGCTGTCAGAGAGTGAGGCAGAGCCAGATGGGGAGCACAATGTGACGGAGCTGCCCCAAGCCTACGCTGGCCGCGGAAACATGAAGGCAGAGCAGAGTGCGGTCCGGCTTACTGAGGTGAGGGCCAGGGAGGGGCCGGGTCTAATCAACCAGCCAGAGGGTGGTGGTGTGTGATGAGAACACTGATGTGAGACTGCCATGATCACTCAAAGTAAACGTTCTGATGCCCCTGGGCGGGAAGGGGCAGTGATGGGGGGGGGGGGGGCGCAGATCCCCACAATCTCTTTCAACCCACCAGATTGGCCCCAGGATAACCATGCAGCTTATCAAGGTCCAGGAGGGCATCGGGGATGGAAATGTTCTCTACCACAGCCTAGGTGAGCCGGGGAGGGGAGGGAGTTGTTGGGATGGGGGAGCCCAGAGAGGGGAGCAGCCATGCTCACCTTCCCTCCCTGCAGTGCACAAGTCTGAGGAGGAGATGAGGGCCACTCTGGCCACCAGAGAGCAGAAACTCCTGCTGAAGGCTGAGCGCCGAGGGAAGCAGGAGCAGGACATCAAGCGGAAGAAGGAACAGCGGGAGGCCCACCGGTTAGTGGGGGGTGGAGGGAGGAAACACAGGAGGAAAGGGTGACCTAAGGTTGAAGGCCTTAAGCCCCAGGAGTTCCTCTTCCCTTCTAGGAAACGCAGCCTGGAAGGGATGCAGCATAGAAAGACCCCAACCTTTGTGGACAAAGGGGATGGGGACAGTGATGCAGAAGACCCAGGGCAGCCTGATGGAGTAGCCCACGTTTCTGATGAGGAAGAGGATGAGGCAGAGTATTTTCGCCAGGCAGTTGGTGAAGAGCCAGACGAGGGTGAGTTGGAGAGGGGGGTGATCTTGGGTGGTAAAAACCTATACCCATAGGCCTCCCATCTCTACCCTGCTCATGGTTCTCTCTCCCCTACACTCTTCTCCAGACATGTTCCCAAAGGTGAAACGGAGACGACCCAACAAGTCCCCTGGACAGCAGGTCTCTGGTGACCAGAGACCAGGGAAAGGCAGAGGTCGGCATCCCAAGGGGAGGTTCCAAGCAGTCAAAGGCAAACAGCCCAAAGGAGCCACAGCTCCACACTTCCCTCGTGGTCAAGCCCAGGGAAGAGCTTCGGCCTCTAGGAGGCCTCACCACAAATCCTCAGCAGCAGCCAGAGCCTGAAATTGCGCTGAACGATGAGCCTGTTTTCTCTCTTCTGGGAAGGGAATTCACATTGACCCCTGTGGCTTCTGAGGACAAGGCAACCATTTCCTTTCCCAACCCTTCACCCCCATACTATACTATATATAGAGTCTGTAAGGCCTCCTAACTGGGAGGAAGTGGGGCTTGTTTGTTATCTTGTTTGTGGGGGAGGCTAGTCACATTACTGAGCACTTTCATGAGCCACCACTGACAGATTGTGTCCTGGTTAATCTGTTGAGGGTGGAGCAATCCAAAGAGTTGGCCTCCAGGGATGAAGCCCCTTGAGTAAGAGAACCCAGTATGCAGCGTGAACCCCCCCAGAGCTATCATGGGAACAAGGATTTGCTAGCCCAGCTCCCAAAGGGGAGAGGGCATTGTCTGATGAGTCTTTGAACTAGCAAGGGCGAGTCAGAATCCAGGACAATTCCCATTTACCCAGCCTCTTGCCTGGAAATTATTAGGGTTCAGAATTAGTGGTCTTGGCTGGCATGGAGTGTGGATATACAGAGGATAAAGAATGCTGGCTTGTGCTTTTACTTCTCCAATAAAGAAGCAAATAGCGTCCACACTTGCTTTACTTGGGAGTTACTTGTAGTGGGCGGGAGGAGCTAGAAGGTCTGGTTTTGCTGTCTGAAGATCTCTGGTTAGAGAATGGGGTGGAGGTATGAGAGAATGAGGAAGGAAGTATACCCAGGGAGGGGCTAGCTACCAGAGTTGGGGGTGAGGCAGTCTGACTGGTAGAGGCCAGAGCAGAGCCTGGGAGCCAAGATTGAAGCAGCCAAGGAGAGTCCTCTGCTACCACCAGGAGCAAGGCCAGGCCAGGTGAAGGGGGACCGGGAATTGAAAAGGCGCGTCTGGGTGGGGGTTACCCCAGAACCAAGGCCACTTCCTCCTTAAGGTAGACTGCTGATTAGAATCCATAGGGCAAAGGGAGAACTGGAGCTGTCAGGGCAAGGCATGGGGCAGAAATCAAACCCTTATGTGCCAAAATAACCAGGGGGAAGCACATTCTGGGGCTGAACTAAATTGCCAGTTTATAGCTAGGAGGGATTTTGGAAACCAATCTGTCGAGCACCCCCATTTTACAGAGGAGCAAATTGAGGCCCAGGGTCTCGGTTAATGTCAGTCAATTCAAATTCAAGTCATTCCAGTTCCTTTGTCCAACCTTCACTTCATGTGGACTTTTTACTTGAGATGTGGGAAGGAGTGGGGGTCAAGAGTTTGCTGACAGTCCTCTATAATTGGGGAAAGAAGCTGCCCATTCAGGCCTCCCTTCATTTCCCCCAGGCACCATGACCCAAGCATTTAACAGCACCTGCTTACCTGGGATGTTGGCAAGAGCTCACAAAACCCTGAACCAGTACCAGGAGGAGTACCTGTGGCCTGTGCTAGTGGTCGAGTTCCTTGTGGCTGTGGGGGTTAATGGTCCAGTCCTCTACTGCTTCAGTACCCGGGAGCAGCGCCCGTGGCATCCGGCCATCATCTTCTCAGCCCAGCTGGCTGTCAGCGACCTTTTCTATGCCTTCTCCCTGCCCCCTCTGGTTTTCTATTTCTATCCACCCAAACACTGGAGCTTCGGGGCAGCTGCCTGTCTGTTTGAGCGCTTCCTCTTCAACTGTAACCTTTACAGCAGCATTTTCTTCATCACTTGCATAAGCTTCAACCGCTACCTGGGTATCGTGCACCCCTTCTTCACCCACGGCCACGTGCGACCCAAACATGCCTGGGCCGTCAGCCTGGCTGGCTGGGGCCTCGTGGCTGCCCTGGCAGCGCCAACCTTCAAGTTCTCCCACCTTGTCTTGCCCCATAATGGCACAGGGGCACATTGCCATGTGAATCAACCTGAGGCCTGTACTAAATGCCTAGGAACAGCTGGGGATGACCATCTGCCAGAGTACTGGGTCTATAGCCTGGTGCTGGCAGTGCTGGGCTGTGGTGTGCCCTTCCTGCTCAGTCTCCTGGCCTACAGTGCCATTGGCCACACCATCCTGACCAACCCCAATATAACGAGGCCAGAGAAGCTCAAGGTGGGAGTGCTAGTGGGGGGCGGGGTGGTCCTTTATGCTGTATCCTACATCCCATACCACATCTTGCGCGTCCTTAATGTCCAGGCCCGCTGGCACTGGCTGGAACACTGTAGCAGTTTCTCAAATGAGTCCCAGGCTGTAGCTGCTCTGGACCTTGGTCTGTACTTGGGCTACCAGATAAGCAGAGGGCTGGTGCCACTGGCCATGTGCTTCCACCCATTGCTCTATACAGCCGTGGCCTCAAGCCTCCGATGCTCAAGGCTATGTGGGGGTCCCAAGGGTGGGGAAATACCCCTGAGTCATGTAAGTCCCACTGAATGACTAACAGGATGCAAACCAGCACGCCCAATGGGGCTCTGGTAGGACACTGGACATAGGCTCCAACCTCCTCTCCCTCAAACCACTTTGCCAGACTGAAGGAAGAATTAAGGGTCCAGCTGGAAACCTTGAGTGAGCCGACTCCTATTCCCTTGCTCCTTGCTAACTGGTCTCCCAGACCTGGCCCTCCTTTCCAGTCCACCCTAAGCAGCTTGTCAACAGTGCTGTCTGCTATCCTTCCCCTGGTCAATAACTTCAGTGGCTACTGCTTATAAAATAGGACACAAACCTCCTTAGGAAGGCTCCAAAACTTTCCTTCCCTTCACACCCCCTACTCTCTAAGCATTCTAGTTCCATCCAAACTGGGTTGCCAAGGGTGCTGCCCCCAATGTTGGGCCTAGAATATGCTCATTGATTTGTGAATCCAAAGCCTTGGTCTCCATGTTTCAGCTCAGTGCCAGAGCCACAGTCATTAATCCCCGACATGCCCGCTCCCTGTCCAAGCTGAAGAGATTCTGAGATTGTCCTTGAATATTTCTGTCTCCTTTGCTGGGTTCTTGCATCATGCCTTCCTTGCACACATTCTATTCCACCTCCCAATCTAGAAGCCCCTGGAGGGTGTCACCTCTTACCTTTGAATCCTGACCCACTAACAGTATTCTAAAAATAAGTCTGTGGTCAAAGACAAGGGGGAAAGCTCACATTTTTGCAACAATATTTATAACAGTACTTTTTGTAGTCATAAAGAACTAGAAGGAAAATGAATGCCCATTAACTAGGAATGGATGAACAAATTAGGCCGCACCCGGATAGAATGCAATCTGTAACAAGTGACAAATATGAAGAATTCAGAGCAATATGGGAAAACTGTTTCCTAAGACCACAGATGCACAACTGGCAGGAAGGGGAGAGGACTCACCCAACTTCCCCACCTTCTCCATTCACAGAGACTAACCCCCCCCCACCCCCAGACCTAAAGAGATTGACTCACCTATAGTCACAAGGCATTAAGTGACAGAACCAGATATGACAGATGCAAAGGAAGCAAAATCAGAATAATTTTCAAAATTATTTCAATAATGTTGAGGAAAAACTTCCTGACTGACCACCAATGTGTCCATCCATCCATTCTCAGTAGATCTGATGGCGAACCATGCTTCCCTCCCTCCTCTTGGCCAAGGCAGACCAAAACTCCTTTTCAGACTTGGACCAAATAGTTTTTGTTAGCACTTCTCTGTAATAAGGCAGGATTCTAATATGGGGAGAGGGAAGTGAAATGACCATTTCACAAAGAAATTACAGCGATGTAAAGAAAAATTTTAAAGGAGAAAAATGGAATAAAATAGGCACTGAATAAAAAAGGTTTCTGAATGACTGAATAGAGCAGGCTGAGGGTGGGAGCTGTGGGTAGGGAGCCTGGATTGAGCCCCAAGCAGGGAGGGAAGGTGCCATCTAGTGATAGCTCTCAGCCCAAGTCAGGGCCAAGGAAGAGGCTGGGTCAATGGTGGATAGCCACAGATACCACAGGCTTCTTGCTGGTTTGAGATATGTTCCTGAGACTTAGAAGAATAAAAAAGAGAGACTTGGGGGCAGATGTGAATATTTATTGCCCTTGGCCAATTCCATTCCAGCCCCATCCCTCAGAGTCAGGTCCTTTTCTAATCCAGGCAACTGTGCTGTAAGTGGATGAAATGACCTCAGTTGGTTGAAGGTCTGCAGAAATGGCAAAGAGACAGTTAGGATTTCTTAATGGGGGGAACATTACCCAGAAATCATTCATGAGAATATCCAGGATGGAGGGCCCAGCTCCAAAGCTGAGTCTGGGCCCAGGAATCCTGGTCAGAGATAGATGATGGGGAAAGGGGAGAAACTTACTTGGCCCATTCCAATGAGATGATCATAGCCAAAACCTGACACTCCAGCAATGGCACATGCAGCATCCTCCCGCCGGTGGAAGCTAATGAAGGCAAAGCCCTGGGGAAGGCATTAAAGAGGCATCAGCCTTCCCTCCATCCAGAAAACAATCTCCATGTTATAGAATAGTCACCCCTTATCATTCCCTTCACCCAGAAAATACCTCTCACGTACCCAGTTGGTGGCCCTACCTTGGACTGGCCGGTGGTCTTGTCCTTGGCCAGGTAGATTCTGGAGATGGAACCAAATGGCCGAAACAGCTCCTGCAAGTCAGTCTCTCGAGTGTCTTCTGACAGGTTAGTGACTCGGATGGTGGCATTGTCATCCACTGTCAGAGACAGACAAGGATACAGGTATGGGTGTGGCTTGGAAAGGCCCAGCCCAATACCAGCAGTAATGCTGGATAATTACAAGGTACCTGCCAGTCCCACAGCATCAAACCCCATCCCCAACCCACAGGGAAGCAACAGAGCAGAATCAAGACAGGAAACCACCACTGTCTAAAGCTCATTTAACATACTAGAGATTTATGATGAAAACCTTGGTTTTGCTGTTGATACAGCCCAATGATCCCTTTACTCTATTCTCTCTCAATTGCCTGTCAGATCCCTTTGTTTCAAACCTTTTCCTTTCTCTTCCAACCCTCAAATAACCACTCTCCTGCTGATTAACAGCAGATGACCCAGCCTTCTAAGTCAGAGAATACTGGGGACATCCAATGGTGACCAAAGGTTAAGCCTTCTTCCCATGATCTTGATCCCATTTCTCTCCCACCATCCCCCCAAGACCTTGCTGTAGCAGCAATCTCCCTTTCTCTTGCATCTTCCATCCCTCCCTTGCCACTCACTCCTTTTCATAGGGCTCCCTGCCTCCACTTCCCCTCAATTTTTTCTTAAGCAAAGTAACATTCCTATCAATCCACTGTTCAAAAATTTTCTTCAATGGCTCAATACTGAGTCAAATTCAAACTTCTCCAACACTGAAAGCACTCTAGAAACAGGTGATGCCCCACACTGTTGACCTTTTCTCATGTCACTCCGAGTGAGTATCTTTGTTCTTTTTGCTGGCAGCTCTTTCTTTCTGCCAATCAGACAGCCAATCAGACATGATTCTTGAGACCTAATTTAAATGCCAGTTCTTTTAGGAAGCTTTTCCAGTCAGATGAGCTGCTTTCTCAGGTATCACAAAGCATATCTGCTTTTTGTGTGCCCCCCCCCGTCTCCCCCATACTCCTCCCCTTCCTTCCCCCCACCCACCAGTCCTACTTTTTTTCCCCTTTGCTCTCTACACACCCTTTAAACTGACTGCTTCTCTGCCCTGCGGGGAGCACCCCCCCCCACCCGGCCAGATTGCCCCAGAAAGAGCCAACGGGCATTTTGGGGGGAACTAGGTTTCTGCAGTAGTCAGGAAAGGGATAGGTAGGAGTCAGATACGGGGAAGAATGCAGTGCGGCACCACATTTTCAAAGATGAAACGGGAATTCAGCTGGGACATGATGAAGGATAGCTCCCAATAGGTCCAGCAGGAACTCTGATCTTACCTAAGACCAGAAAACCTGCAATAGCGTCTGGAAAGAATTCAAGGTCTCAGGCTTAATTGGAATGAGAGTTGTAGAAGTTTATTTTTACACCTTGTAGAAGCGGGCATGAGTCCTTAGGGGACCTGCAAGTGAGAGGGGTACATGCTTTTACTTTTAAAGGGTAGGGCTGCCATTGTCAGGGCTGACCAGATGGAGGGAAGGGACCTCAGTGCATAGATAAAGGTTAGGGCTGACTGAGAGGAACTTGTGACTTCAGTGTAATGGATAGTTTAAATGAGATTTGGGCCAGACCGGAGGAGACATGAGGAGATTAAGTAAGAGCAAAGGAGTCACAAGTTGTTGCCTAGGCACTGTGCAGATAGGGGGAAGGGGCAGAGTTTGAGGCTAGGAAAGGGATTTTACAGATTAAAATTTTACAATACAAATTGTAGTTACAATTGTACAAACTGGTTTTACAAATTGGTTTTACAAATTTATTTAGACCCCAGGTACCCCATCAGGACAGAAGCTGAACTTGAAGCAAGGAAGGAAGAATTTATTAAGTGTCTTCTGTGTGCTGGGCTCTGGGAAGATCCATCACAGATATGTCATTTGATTCTCATAAAGACCTTGGGAGGAGGGTGCTACTATCCATATTTTACAGTTGAGGAAACTGAGGCAAGCAGAGGTCAAGTAACTTGCCCAGGGTCAGACAAGGGTGTCTGAGGCTGGATTTGAACTCTTGTCTTCCTGACTCCAGGTCCAATATTCTATTCACTGTACCACCTAGCTGCCTCTCTAAACCTACATAATGCAATGGGTGTTGTGAAAACTGTATTAGTTTTAGAGGAAAAAAGATCTGATCTGCCACTTGTATTCAGAGGTCAAGTGACTTACTCATTCTCCTACTAGTTCCATCCTCTACAAAATGAGTAGACCATGGCAGCCTCTGAACACCTAGGACTGATACAGTGCTGAACTCTAGTTTTAGCAAGGCCTTTAGATGTCTAGAGCTGCACAGCTGCCGTCCTGGTCCAGGCCTTTGGCTCTTCACTTTAAATCTAGAAACTGCTTGCCTTCCTTTGACCGAGAAATCTTGCATTTTTGGAGCAGAAGATGCCTCTTACAAGGAGATTTCATTCTCCAACTAAAAGCATTTTAGGCTGTGGCAGCTGCCTAGTCAGAAGTCCTAACGTGCCAGAGAGAAGCTGGAGCAATTTCAGAAATAGTTTTGAGTTATGTAAGAGTCAGGAAAGACACTTGGCCATTTAAAAAGATTTATTAGAATATATATAAAAGCTGCAAAAATTTCAGCCAATAGACGTTACATTTAATATACAATTTAAATAGTTTTAAAATCTAGAATATATAAAATGCACTTTACAGTTGCACAGCTTAATAGTTTGACCATTAAAAATGGCTCAGTGTCAGCAAAGGAGGTAGACATTTCATGAGTACAATGGAATATCAGCTCATTAAAAAGAGTAGTCCACAATAGCTCTGTCCTTCATACCTCTTCTTCTTCGATTTTAACTGAAGAGAAACAAATTAAAGACAAATTTAAGTTTCAATAGAAAGGGATAACAGTATTATGACTACCAAATGTGACTTTTTTATTTTGGGTTAAAATACAATCCTATTAAATATATGAAAATGTTAACAGTAACAAGTTGGGAGTGGCTGAACTAACTCCCTCTTCCTCTCCCTCCCTCCCCCTCTAAAATAGAGCCTAGAGTTTTCCTCCACGTTGTAGCTGCTCTCTTAGACACAGCAGGGTAAAGTATTAAAACTCTCAATCTTTATTTACCACCTGATACCCAATAAAGGGACGATTTCCTTCCTCTGACCTATACTCACTGAGCAATGAGGGGAGGAAGCTGTGACAGATGAGTTATCACATGATGGGGGAGGGGGAGGGGTTTATGGGCGGTGCCATGGTTGCTTTGAATGAATATGTATAAGCTTGATGGGGTGATCTCCATATAAGGCCATAAATGTAAAACTGCGATGTGATTGGCTCAGATTCGCTATATATTTTCTTGTGTGAGAGGGCGCTCTCTCTCTCTCTCTCTCCGCCATGTAACTACTGAAGAATAAACCACCCCGCTTCACTCCTCCGCCTTCTGTCTGGTGTTTTTTCCCCGTGAGGGGCCGGTGACGACCGAAGACCCGGGATGGGTAAGTGAGAGGGCCGTGGGGCTAGTCGTCTAGATCTGTTGTGAGGGCAAACGCCCGCAACAATCACACACCACCCCTGAAATGTAATAGCACACAATCAATTTCACACACCAGAAAGTCCTATTGACACCTACCTGTGGCTTTCTCTTTCAGTTTGGCCACTACACAGAGCTTGATCTCCAAGCCTATGGCTTTGGCAAGGGGTGGAGGCACAGCATTACCCACCTGCATGAGAAAGGGGGAAATAGAATTTGGTGTTGTGCAATAAGGTCCTGAACCGAAAAAGATCCTTGTGAACACTTTGGCTTTCACCACACTATCAGGAGACAGAAACAGTCTGACTTGAATCAGGGTGCCATTCTACCCCAAGGTAGAATTCTCATTCCATTTCCCAATCTGCTTTTGAGTGGGTCTTGTTCTTAGAGGCCTCAAGGCCACCTCAAGTCTTCTGGTAGGAGAGTCAAATACAATTTATATCCATATTCAGTTGGCAAGAAGATACTTCATTTTGTTAAAGAGTTAGTTGTACTAAGTAAAGTCTGATAGCTCCTAATGAAGAATTGTCCGATTACCTCAGAAATGTGTTCCCCATCCATTTAAAATAGCAATAGGAAGTTGTTGCAGCAAGCACTCCAGAGTCCCCAGGGTGCCTGCTCACACAGGTTCTTGGATCTGCTTTGCCAAAGGAAAGCAACTCAAAATGGGTTAACAAGCTTACTTTAATCAGTCAGATATATATCGTTTACCTTGTTCAGGAGAAAAGGTCAGCACCCTGAACCTCAAAGTATACAGGCATAATTATCAAGACAGAAACATCAAGAAGACAGATTTCCAAACTGTCCAACCATTACATCCATACCCAGTCAACATCTGGGTTTCCACATTCTGGGTTTTTCAAAGCCGGGGGACTCTCAACAACAGCTTCCCAGAATTCAGATCAAATCACAGAATACTTTTCAAAGTGAGTCCCAAAACAAAGCTACACATCAGGGCTTATATAGCCTTCTCCTGGCTCAGAAAATGTAACAACCTTATTGACTCACTGGCCAATCAAGAAGTATCTACTGAAAAACAAGCCTCCCACCCCAGGCTTCAGGTGCACATTAGCCTAGGGGCAGGGAAGATCTTCAAAATTTACATTCTTATTACAGAAGTTAACACTGACCTGTGTGTGTGTTTATCTAAAGTACGGCCAAACAATCTGAAGGTGTCTGGGAATCCTTGGGACCTGGCACACTCGCGAACGCTCACTACTTGGTGCTGTTCTGGGTGAAGTACTCGACCCTGTGAACACAAGTATCCATGCCATCAGCTCCTAAGTTTTCTTTCCATTAGAAAGGATGAACTTGCACTAGAGAAAAATTAGACTACTGACAAGTCTCCTTCCTGTAACACAATGGCCAAAAAGTAGGATCAAGGCTTAATTGCAACAACGTTTTAGAGAGGATGTCCTGGGATGGCGATCTCCATTGGAACATGGATCATCATCGTAATTTACAAAGAGAGAAGGATAGGACTTTGACCGGTAGCAGGGTGGAAGCTCCATTCTCTAAAGAACATCAAAACTAGTCCGACTTTCCTCTTAAGACCAGGGCAATTGCCCAGGGTTACAAATAAGTTTCCCAGGTGGGGGAATCTGACCCTGGGACTTCAAAGCACCATTCTGTATCTATACATGAAGCAAAGCTGAGACCAGCTTAGACCATCCTCTAAAGCCACAGTGCCATGTGCAAGTAATGGGTAAGCATCAGGTTACAGCTCAATGGTTGGTAGTAGTTATCAATACTTTTTTTAAGTTTCTACAAAAGTGTGAACATGGGTCAATTTCATTTCCTCCCACTGACATACCCTTACCTGCTTGCCCACGGGTTCAGGACTAGTAATTGTAGTGCTGAAGAAGCCATCCCATTCCAACCTTCCATAGAGCCCTGCCCAATGGTTGTGCCTGTTTCCAGCATGGGGCAGGCACCATGGAATCAAAGTGTTGAACTGTCTATCTTCAGAATCACAACGTTTCCCTAAATAGAAGGGCCAGGTTGAAATTAAGAGGTAATTAGCTATTTGGTATCCAATTGAATGAAATGAGAGTAAAGGTCTAGCATCCTTGCTATTATCTATCCATGATCTCCATACCTTTGCATAGGCTATCTCCCCTCTTAGAATACATTCCTTCCTTCTTCCATTACTAGTCTTAGGTGTTACTTCTTAAGGTCTAAAGGTCTATCTCCATGCTTCAGTTGCTAGAGTCCTACTTCCAATAAACTTAACATGCTGTTTGTAACAATTTTGTATTAACTCTTCTGTTTTCCCCCAGTGGAATGTAAGTTTGAGGGCAGGAACAGTTTCCATTTTGGCTTTGTATCCCCACTAATGGGAACATGGAAAGGAATTTAAATAAAAGAGGGTAAAAAAAATGTTAATTAGTTTTACTTAATAGGGCGTAAAAACTATAAGATAGGAAGACATTCAATTGCTAGAGAAGATAGTTTAGAATCGATGAAGAATTGGACATGAACTAATTCCTCTTGATATGGTGTCAGCAGAGAGAACACAGACACACACACACCTACCTTCTGCACAGGCACAGACCCCTCTGAGGGCGCCTGTACTGCTTCGTCCATTCTTCTTATCATTATATTTATAGTGGAGTTTCTTGGTCACCCTACCGTCTGAGATGTGTACCTGGATGTTAGGAAGGTCTCGCCAGTCTGACCCTGGGGTCAGGGGGATCAGTTTTATTCGAGCACTCACCAAGGCATTCATTTCCTGCAACCAAAGTCAAGGTTAGTCCTTTGATAATTCCTTTTCCAGCCAGGCCCCAGCAGGATCTATTCTGACTTTACTGGACACAATTCTGAAAAGTATTTTAGAGCTTTAGACTCTGCTTCCAGGCATCAGTTCAGGGTTTGGTTTTGTTTTGCTTTTCACATTTGTGTCATGGATCTCTTTGGCAGTCTTGGTGAAGCTGATTTGTTCTCCAAATGTTTTTAAATGCATGGAATAAAATACATAGGATTAAAGAAAATAAACTCTATTGAAATAAAGATGCAAATTTTCCCCCATCCAAATTCACAGATCTCCCAAAACCTAACCATGGACCCCCAGGTTAAGAATCCCTGTCCTGGGGGGTTATTTTTGTAGGAATGGCTTAGGTGAGAGGATGGTTGAGGCCCCTTTCAAGTGCAACTAGGTGGCCTTGTAAGCCAGTCAATATCTTAAGGGTATGGTTGAAGATTAAC
This sequence comes from Petaurus breviceps papuanus, assembly GCF_028583685.1. Lineage (NCBI taxonomy): Eukaryota > Metazoa > Chordata > Mammalia > Diprotodontia > Petauridae > Petaurus > Petaurus breviceps. The sequence continues at coordinate 5,866,073 of NW_027185755.1, read as the reverse complement.
CATTAAGCCATATTGTGAGAATATTGTGAGACCATAGGAAAGATTCCCATGGCAGCACATTACCTTACAGATGTGGTCCCTGAGGATTTGTTGCTCTTGTGAGCCCCTTATCTGTCTCTGGAACCAACATTTGGGCTCCCCCTTGTAAGCCATCTCTACTTCTTGGGCACCATTCTTTTTTTATTTTTTATTTTTTTTTAAGCAATCGGGGTTAAGTAACTTGCTCAAGGTTACACGGCCAGTTATTTCTGGGTGTGGTGCTGAGTGTCTGAGCCCGGGATTCGATCTCCAGGTCTTCTCAACACTGGAGCCGGTGCTCTTACTCGCTGTGCTACCTGGCCGCCCCTCTTGGGCACCATTCTTGATATCTGGAAGGTCTGATATTGCGTCATAGACAGTAATTGTTCGAAATGGAGCAGAACTCAGCCTGGAACAAAAAGCAACCACTTACACACTTGATTCTGCCTTAGATTATAAACTCATGGAGTGCAGGGACTGTGTCTCTTTTTCTATCCCTAACATTTAGCACAGTGCCTGGCACAGAGTAGGCATTGAATAAATGTTTATGGATTTGATGTATGTGCCAAGTAGTAATAACAATAACAACTCACATTTATATAGCCCTTATTATATGAAAGGCACTGTACTAAGCACTGTATATAAGTATCTCATGTAATCTTCACAATAATCCTGGGAAGTAGGAACTATTATTCCCATTTCACAGATGAGGATACAGAGGGCAAACGACTTACCCAGGGTCACACAGAAACTAAAAGGTCTGAACCCAGATTTGAACTTAGGTCTTCCTGACCCCAGATCTAGCACTCTCTATCTGCTGTACCATCTAACTGCCCTAAATCATTACATATGAAGGATGCTGCTTTTGTAGACATTCCATCAGACGAGACTCATTTTCCTTCTCTCACCAATACTTCAACTAAGAATGTAAGACAAATGCACCCAAATCAGACTAGTCCAAGCTAAGTCTAGGACCAGGGAAGTCTACGTCTGTGGGGTGCACAGCAGCTTTTAAGTCTCTTTCTACCCTTCTCTATAATATCTACCCCTCTTCCCCTACCCGAAACCCCTTTCTTCTTTTTTGCTGTCTGATTTCCAGCCTGCACCCCCCCTCCCCACCCCCACACCTGTTGACCCTGAACATGGAGTGCAGGGACTTGCACTCTAACTTGGAGGATTTGTCATACTTGCTTTGGGAAATTGTTCTTAGGGGGAAGAGTTATTAGTTCTGAATGCCTTTACCTCTTTACATTGCTAACAAATCTCTTGTTATCCACCAATACACTGAGCTGGCAGGCTTGGGGTGCAAATACATGCAGGAGTTCTGGAAACTTGGGGAGTTTTTTGCCTGGAGCTGCAGCCAGGATGATGGCCCTTCTCATCTGAGCAATGCCAAAATGACCAGCCTGGGAACAGAAGACAATGAAACACACCATTTCTACCAATTTAGCCAAATAAGAGATATTAAGATGTAAAGGTTACCAGTGAATAATAGGATACAGGAAATTAATGCCAGCCTGGGACTCTCAGGGGGGATCTGGGTTCAAGTCTTACCCTTGATTCAGTTCCTGATGACCTGTAGGTCTGTATAGATACAGCAAGTTTCTCTTCAGGAAATTTCTCATTCTTATTAATTCACATGCCTAGACTCTACCCCATCATAAAAATAAGTCACCTTTATTTCTGTGCTCTAGAAATGCCTGTTCAGTAGGAAAACTAAAGATGTATGTCTAGGAAAATCTTTATTCGGGAACCAACAATTGATTCTTGAGAAAAGGTTCTTCCTTACGTGAAATTAGGGCACAGATGTGCCCATTGGTACCTTAAAAGGAAAGAAAATTGACAATTATATAGAGACCAAGGTATACACAAAGGTGTATTCATTTATTTGGATTGGCTCCCTCTGTGGCTCCTTGAGAATGGGTTTTAGAAAATGTGACTGCCTTCAAGATAATCTGGTGGGGAGGAGCCTTCCATTAGAGTGGCTATGTTGCCCTGGTGGCCACTCCCAGTTCAGTGACCTTCTGAGAGTTTATCCTCTTCTGGGAATACTTGGTATATCTTCTGCAGCTGTCTATGGGCCCCTTAAGTATTGTACCTTTTGTATTTTCTGGGAGGTTACAAAGTTTGTCTTCATGATGCATTTGCTCCCCCAAAAGCTTGTATAGAAGGAGCTGGGAACCCTGTTGTCCATGTCAGCATGGGCCATAGAGGAAAAGACATGAGCCATAGAGGAAAAAAATTGCCCTTTTGGTTCAGTGCCCTGAAGTCAGACCTTAGCGATTGTGAGCATGAGACACTACATTACATTTTTGTGGCCTTAAAAAAAAAAGCAGCTGTATAGTTTTAAAAATAAGCTTATTAATGTATTTTGGGGTTTATTACCATAAGTTCCCCTTTTATCCCTATCCTTCTGGAAGAGTCATCCAATGTAACAAATAGAATTTTTTAAAGACAAACAAAAAGGAGCACAAGAATTCAGCTGTTCAGTCTCCTTACTGTTACTGTTAGGTTATAAGAATTCAGCTGTCTCGTCTTAAAGGTTACTGTTGAACTTAGTTTGCCAAGTTTAATAGTCGTAGCAAATCTCAAGTCATACCAAGCTAAAATTTCTGACCATAGTAGATCATTCTAGGTCACTTACTTATGACTAATAATAGCAATAAATGCATTTATATAGTGTCTAAAGGTTTCCAAAGCAATTTATGTATGCACTCATTTGATTTTTTTATTTCATTTGATATCCTATTTTATTGATCTCCTTTCACTAACTATAAGCTTTCAACATCCTCTAACACTAGAAAAAAATATTAAACTCCTCACTACTTTCAGTATTGGGGAGCTTAATTATCATTCCTTTCCTCCACTCTACAACCTTCTCTAATTTAGTGTTTTCCTAAGACAATCCAAGACAGTCTGACTTTGGTGCCATTAATATGTTTACTTAATACACGTTTCATATAACCATCATTAAAAAAAAATCTGAAGGTCAGAAGCAAAGCCAACCTGCTGGATGCATATGGGACCTTTCATCTAAGACATTAGAGAGGATATTAAGTTCTAAAAAAATGACCTTCATGTGTTGATAGAAGCTGATTAGTTTACCAAGAGAGGCAACTCATTGAGATGAAGGCATTTGTTCCCATGTCAATTTTGTTTTGTCTTAGGAGACCAGTCTGGTTTTAAACCAATGCAAAAACTTGAGCTCATTCTAATCCATTGGTAGGAAGCATAAGAAACAAATGTAGTAGAAGAACAGGAAGCAACACTCAGAGAACAGATTTAGAGCCAGAAAGACACCCAGTGGTTACCTAAACAAACCCCCTTGTTTTCCACATGAGGAAATGGAGACCCTAGAGCCCAAGGGACTTCTCAGACTCACACAGGTATCAAATAACAGGGCTAGTGTGTGAACCCAGCTCCAAAATCTACATTAGACCATTTTCTGAAATACAATGATTTTTTTCTTCTTCAACGTTGGAAGAACAGGGATACTGACATCAATGTCATATTCCTCCATTCTCTGCCCCAGGTATCTTAGTATGAGCCTACCTGTAATACACCAAATGTGCACTGATACCCCATTTGAACCAGACATCTGAGAGTCAGCTTCAGAACCATGGAACGTTTAAATGACACAAAGTTTCTTACATTCTCTAGTAGGAAAAACTTGGGTCTGTAGTAATCACAGTAACTGTGAGAGAAAGGAAAGGAGTTCAGTAAGATTCTTTGTAGAAAGCTTAACAGTCATTCAGACAAGACTTGGATGGGAGGGGATGGGGCTAAGTAGCTAAAGACCCTCGGATTTGTAGGTTTTATTTCCCACTAGCCTTGAAAGACATGAAGCTATTGTGGGCTTGGAGGATGGCATTTTCTTGTTGCAGAGCTGGTTTGAAATAGAATGATGTCAGAAGGATAAGAGGCAGAATTAGTGATAGGGACAGAGATGACCACAGGCACAGATTCTCTGGGAACCCTGCCTCTAAGCTTTGTATTTTCTGGAACTTTTTCCATTTCCCTAACTTACTCATCTTGTTAAGAGAAAGCATCTAGAAGTTACTGAATTATGTCTACTTGAAGCCACTGGAGCAATGCTGAATTTGCCTATTGCCATATGCAGTGGGCAGCATTGTTTTTTATTAAGTATTTCTCTGCCTTTCTAAGTTGTTTGTATTTAATGATGGTTTTTTCTTAAAGATAAGAATTTTTTACCCTGACTGAGTACAAGGGGAAAAAAAAAACCGTGAATAATTGACAAAACAAAATCTGACTGGATAGAGAAAATTCATTTCTAGTTCAGTGATCCAAAGACTACCTGGGACCTCAGAGATTTTTAGTTTTATTAATAATCTATATTTTAAGCTTTTGAATTTGGCAAAGGACCCCTATGGAACTGTGATCCTTACCCTAGATCAGAATTTCTTAACCTTTTTTGTGTGTTATGGACCCTTTCAGCCTATTGAAGCCTATGATTCATTCTCAGATTAGTGTTTTTAAAGGTATACATTAAGATACGTAGGAAATGGGAAAGCTAGGTGTTCATTCTCCCTTCTGAGGATCCAGCACTTTTCTGAAAATGATATACTTACAAACCTGCCCTCTCTGCCCACAAACCTCTCTCCCCCCTAAGTGCCTTCAGAGAGGGTCTTGATTCATTTTTAAGTCCTTAGCACCTAGTACAGTGGCTTTCGAATAATAGGTACATAACAAGTACTTTTAGGAGGGCCTTGACACACATTTTACTAAACCTGATACTAGAGACCTCCCTGAACCTTTCAGAGTCATCCTTCCTCTTCTGTAAAATAGTTTTCTAAGGAAAATGCATTAATCACAATCCCAGGTCCCCATCAGAGCTAGATAACCACTTGTGAATTTGGTAAAACCTAAATCTGACTGGAAGAGAGTTCTAGAAACAGAGTGCTTCATCTGAATGATCATTAGATTTTCTGTTTTCAATTTCTGTCTGATGTCTGTTATTTATACATATTTTATAAAATGGAAAAAGAAAGTTGATTCCAAAGTAAGATAGATTCCTAACAAAGCAGTCTAAAATTGAGATGGACTGTCAGGAGGGAGGCAAATTCCCTGTCCCTGAAGTTATTCAGGCAGGAACCTGAACTTGTCAAAGACAATGCTGAGGGGATCACTCATCAGTCAGGGCTAGCCCATGATTGTCAAGGGCCTTTCTAAAGCTGTGACTCCAAATCACTTGTCCAAGATACTAATAATAAATAACAGATAAACAACTTGAGTCAGGGTCGAGTGAGGGAGACTAAGGTGTCAGGTGCAGGAACGAAAGTAGAAAACCAGGCTAGGAAGATACTCCCACACTTGGCTTCCTGAGAATCATTTTAGCAGCTAGAAAAAAATCATTTTTCTCTAAGTAACAAAAGCAGATCAAATGGGCAGACCCAGAAATAACTTTCAATAACACAGGAAACAGAAATGATATAGGATAATTTATAGGAGAGATTTATTTGAAGAAGTATTACAACATATAAAAACTACATAAAGCATTAATTTTCACTTGCATGAAGTGGTAGATTATTTAATACAATGCATAATAAAAACAGGTTTAAAAATCCAGAATGCACAAAGGGCACCGCACAGTTTGATCACTAAATGATTATTAGTTGATAATCTGAACATCACAAGACATCAATGTCAGCCAAGGAGACAAACATGTTCACAAGGACAGCAGAACAAAAACAGATTTCAGCATGTTCAAAAAAATGAGTCATTGCATGTTGGAGATCCTGGTGCCAGAAAGGAAGATGATGGGAGATGCAAAGGTTAATCCGTGGACTCTAAATTTTCTTGTTTATTTTTTTCTGAGAAGAAACAAGGTGAAGACACATTTGAATAGAAAGTGACAGCATGGTATTATGACTACCAAATGTGACAGTTTAAAGAACAATCCTATTAAATACCCGAAAATGTTACCACAGACAGCAACAAGCTGGTAATGGCTGAACACACACACACACACACACACACACACACGCATAGTTCTCCTCCACCTAGTAGCTGCTCTCTTACACACAGCAGGCTAAAGTATTAGAATTCTCAATCTTTACTTAGCATCTGATACCCAATAAAGGAAGCCCACCCAGAAGAGGGGCTCTCCCAAGTGATTTCCCAACTCTGACCTATAGTCTCCTTAGACTCAATGAGCAAAATGGGAAGGAAAAGGGGACAGCTGAGTTACCACAAACCACCCCTAAAATGTAATAGCATGCAATCCATTTCACACACCAGAAAGTCCTCTAGGCATACTGACACCTACCCATGGCATTCTCTTTCACTTTGGCCACCACACAGAGCTTGATCTCTAGGCCTATGGCTTTGGCAAGGGGTGGAGGCACAGCATTGCCCACCTGTATGGGAAAGAGGGGAATAGAATCTAGTGTTGTGCAATAGGGTCCTGTGCCTAGATAGATCCCTGTGAACACCTTGGCTTTCAGCACACTATCAGGAGGCAGCAGCAATCTGAGCAGGCCTCAGAGGATTTGAATCAGGGTGCCATTCTACCCCAAATTCTCATTCCCTTTCCCAGTCTATTTTTGAGAGGGTCTTGTTCTTAGAAACTTCAAGGCCACCTGAAGCCTTCTGGTAGAAGAGCCAAATGCAATTTATATCAAATATCTATTTGGCAAGAAAAATATTTCATTTGGTTCAAGTATCAATTGCACTAAACAATGACAGAACTCCTAACAAAGCTCCTTGTGGCAGCCTCAAAAGAATGGAAGTTAACACTGACCTGTCTGTGTTTATCTAGGAGGTGGCCAAACAATCTGTAGGTAACTGGGAATCCTTGGGACCGGGAACACTCCCGTACACTCACTACTCGGTGCTGTTCTGGGTGAAGTACTCAACCCTGTGGACACAAGAATCCATGCCATCAGTCCTTTCATTAAAAGAGTTTTCCTTGCATTATAAAGCATGCACTTGGGGTGCCTCGGTGGAGCAGTGAATAGACTGCTCCATTCTGTATTCTATATGAATAGTACCAGCCCTAGAGTCAGGAAGACCTGAGTTCTAATCCTACCCCAGACACTTAACACAAAAACTAGCCTGTGACCTTGGGCAAGGCACTTAACCCCAACTGCCCTACCTTCATCTCTCAAAAAAAAAATAAAAGAAAGCATGAACTTGCACTAGCCTTAAAGGATAGTAGAGAAAAATAAGACTGACATCTCTCCTTCTTGTAACACAACGGCCAAAAAGCAGGATCACCTTTGTTGCTTAACTGCAACATAGTTTTGGAGATGACATCCTAGGTTGGGGATCTCCACTGGGACACAGATTATTGGAAAGTGTATGGAGAGAAATGGCAATGAAAACAATGCTCTGAACTGAATGGTCACCTAGGAATGACAGCTGAGCTTCAAAAGGTAAGGTCATTTGTTTAGTATCTCTATGGCAAGCAGCGGTTACCAACATTTTTATGTTCCACGAGGGTGGGAAAATGAGTGAATTCCACTTTCCCCCACTGACGCACCCTCACCTGCTTGCCCATTGGTTCAGGAGAGTAACTGTAGTGCTGAAGAAGCCATCCCATTCCAGTCTTCCATAGAGCCCAGCCCAGTGGTTGTGCCTGTTTCCAGTGTGGGGCAGGCATCATGGAATCAAGGTGTTGAATTGTCTATCTGCAGGATCACATGGTTTACCTGAGTGGAAGAAAAACCAAGCTGAAATTCAGTGGAAAATGGATATTTGGTATTTAATTTGATTGACCATTACAATGAAAGGGAACATTGGGTTTAGAACAGCATCTTTCACCACAGATCAGAATAAGCTTCAAAGGAATATTCAATCTAAATGTACAAGGTCACACCACAAGGATAATTAGAGAGTGCTAGGACATACTTTTCACACATATGTTCAAGTAGAGAAAGTTTGTGTTTTTTTAAAAATAAATCTGAGTGTTATTTTTGGTTTAACAAAACCTACATTTTCCAATGTATCACAAACCCCTCTCTAAGAGCGAGAATTCTTAACCAAAAATGGACAGATGCAATCATAAAAATATTAAATGGACAATCCAGATTATAAAAGCCAAAAAGCCTCTGAACAAAAAAAGAACAAGAACAAAAACAAAGAGAAATGTAGTTAAAATAAGAGAAAGTATCTGAATAGGAAAAAAAATCTTTGCATAAGATATTTCCAATAAAAAGTTAATTACCCAGGATATGTAAGGAATATTCCTTTTAAGAAAAGTCACTAAAACTGCTCATAGGACGTATACCCGAAGAAAGACAAAGATAGAAAAGGTCAAAAGATAAGATCATAAACTCAGAGCTTGAAGGGACTTTAGAATTATCTATCTCATCCAACATCCTCACTTTACAGATGAGGAAACTGAAGTCCTGAGAAGTGAAGTGGTTTGCTCAGGGTCACAAGAGCTAGGGAGTGTCTAAAATGGGATTAGAACTAAGTATTCATAGGAGCATGGCAGTAAAAACAGGAAGCAAAATGAGTGCCCACAAATTGGGTCAGAGGTGCCATAAGAAAATGACAGATGAAGAATTGGGAGAACTATTGGAAGACTTATCTCAAGACATGAAGAGTAAAAAAAGCTAAACCAAGAAAACAATACACGTGATGACCATGAAAAAAGCAGCTGAAATGTAACTAATAGTCTTGGTCTTGGAAGGCTGATAATGACGGGCACATTCTGCTCAGTAGAGGCTTAGGGACTGCAGGTGTAGTATATGGTACATTGTCAGATGCAGTTGCTGTCTCTGTTGGTTTGACCTAAACATTTTTGGTACACAGAAGGTCTTAATGAGGAATGATGGATTAAGGGAAAATAGTTATGATGTAATATATATCAAAGGGCAACAATAAAACTTTAAAATGGAAAATTATGGTAAGAACAAGGTCTGAAAAGACCATTAAATTATTTTCTGTCAAGTGTATTGAAATTTTATGATTGCATCTGTCCCCCTAATGAAATTTCTAGGAAACATTTTGCTCCCCTCTCACAGTAACCTAGTGATCCAGGTATAGCTGGGTAATATGAAGATCATTTAGAATCAATCAATGAAGACTGGACATTAACTCTCATCCCTTCTGAGAGAACAATTCCAAGATTAGGAAATATACCTACCTTCTGCACAGGAGCAGACACCTCTGAGAGCTCCAGTGTTGCTACGTCCATTCTTCTTCTCGTGATGGGTGTATCGCAATTTCCTGGTTGTCGTACCGTCTGAGAGACGGACCTCAAATGTTGGGTAGGTCACGCCAGTCTGATCCTGGGGCCAGGGGAATGTGTCTCATTCGGCCAGCTACCAAAGCACTCATATCCTGCAACCCAAATGACCATTACCTTTCCATTGTTGTCTCAAACCCTCTTCCCACCCAGGCCTATCAGACATAAATAGATCAGATTCTGAAAAGTATTTTAGAATTTAAGATCATGCATTTTAAAGTAATAACACAGGACATTTACCTTGTAAAAGTGACACTGTGAAGCACTGTTCCTTATGGGAACACAACTATTTACAGAGAATGATGACTAGGTATCTAAAGCATGTAAGGTCTTTAAGACCAGCTACCAAACTAGACCAATAGAAAACATGTGAAATTTCAGCTACAGCTCAAGTCTGACCTTGCAGATGTGATCCCTGAGGATGGGCTGATACTGTGAGCCCCTGATTTGCCTTTGAAACCAGGACTGAGGTTCTCCATTGTAAGAGATCTCCAGGGCAGAAGCACCATTCCTAATCTCGGGAAGGTCTGACATCGTATCCCGTAAAGTGATGGCTCAGAATGGAGCAGAGTTCATTCTGAAATACAGTGCAATCACCAGTGGAAATTCATATTCTTAAAACTGTTTTGATCATATAACATCAATAAAAATGCAGAATAAGGGAAATGCTGCTTTGGTTGTCATTCTATTACAGAATCTCTTTTTCCCCTCCAAAATTCTCCTGGTTCTCCTCCTGACCATTTCTTCTGTGTCTCCTTCGCTGGATAATCATCATCCATGCCCCACACCTTCGACAAGGGTACACCCCAGGCCTTTGTCCTGGGTCCTTCTCTTTCTATACTGTCTCTTGGTGATCTCCTTACTTTCTTCAGGTTCTGTCTCTAAGTAGATGAATCCCAAATCTATATATGTAGCCTTCACTTCTCTCCTAAGCTCCAAGCCCAAATCACCTACTGTTTGATGTACATTCACACCTACTTGAATGTTTCATTAATACCTAACACTCAACATGTCAAGTAAAAGACCTTATTTCCTCTAAATTTTTAATGTTTTTAATCCCCCCTCACTGAAATCCACCATTTTTTAACTTTCCTATTTCTATTAAGGGCACCCGGTCTTCTAGTCACCCAGGTTGGAAACCTCAGTCCTCTTCAATTCTTCATTCTCCCTCACCCCTGCATATTTAATCTGTTAACCACAGCCTTTCTTGAATCTCTCCTCTTCTCTCTCCTCATACAGCCGCCACCCTGGTCCAGGTCTTTATCACTGCTCAACTAAACTACTGCACTAAACCTCCAAGTTGGCCTCCCTGCTTCCTCCCTCCTCACACAGCTGTGAGCACCAGCCTCTCAATGTCACTCCCCTGCTTAAGAAGTCTCAGTGGTTCCCCATATTTTTTCTGGAAAAATTTCTGCAAATTCTGCTTGACATTTAGAGCCAACTTCCTGATGGAGCTGAAGCTCATCTTGGCAGAATGATTTCAAATTAGGCCCACCTCCCCCACTCCCACCCCCCACGTTCCAACCAAACTGGATTAGTTGTTTGTTCCCTGTATATCACATTCCATGTCACGTTTTCATGACCTCATTCAGGCAGCTTCTGTAGTCAGAATGTTCTCTGGAACGACCGACATCTTGGAATCCCTGGCTCCCTTCAAGCCTCATCTGAAAAGGCCTTTCCTGATGACCTTCCCTCTGGTTGTTAGCAATCCCTCCCAACCTTGAAATTGCCTTGTATATATTTTATATCTATTTATCTGGGAATGTTGTCACTCCCCTACTAAATATAAGCTCCTCAAAGACAAGGGATAATCACCCAAGGCCTAGCACAGTGCCAGGTACACAGCAGGTACTAAGTCACAGAGTTGAATTCTTGACTACAGAGTATATAAAACCAACACTGCCAAGTCAGACAATACTAAGCAAAATAGCACAAGGATAGAATGCCATGGAAGGCAGGGAATTCTATTACTCTGTACTGTACACATCTCCTTTTTCCTCCTTCTTTTCATTCCAACAAATGACTTAAGGCCTACTACTAGTGACACCTATAGACGATGAGCTCTGAGGATTTTATGTAAGGTTAAAGAGCTTGCTGACACCTCAATAGGGATTGGTTCCTGGGATAAATGAAATATTTCTGCATTCCTTTACCTTGTTACATTGCTAACAAATTTTTTGTCACCCACCACTACACTGAGCTGTCAGGCTCGGGGTGCGAATACATGCAGGGGCTCCGGAAACATGGGGAGTTTCTCACCTGGGGCTGCAGCCAGGATGCTGGCCCTTCTTCGAGTTTGAGCAACACCATACTGGCCAGCCTGGACACAGAAGATAAAGCATAAATTCTTTTTTTTTTTTTTTCATTTTTCAAGTGCTTTATTAACTTCTGATTTACATCATTCATTTCCACCAGATTTTGAGTTACAAATTTTCTCCCCGTTTTTCCCCTACCCACTGCCCCAAAATAGCAGTCCCACACGATATCCCCTCCTCCAATCTGCTCTCTCCCATATCTTCTCCCATACCCCCTTTGACTTTTCCAGTAGGGCATGGTGGATCTCTATGCCCCAGTGCCTGTATATCTTATTTCTAAATTACATGTAAAATAATATTAATAATAATGTATATATTTATTTAAACATTTGATTTTAAAACTTTGAATTCCAGATTCATTCCCTTCCTCCCTTGTCACCCACCCTTACTGGGAAGATAAGCAGTTCAGTATAGGTTGTACATGTGTAGCTAATGCAAAACATTAATATAGTAGATATATTGCAAAAGACTGACTATATTTCCCTCCCTCCTATCCCACCTCCCACTTGTTCTATTCTCTACTTTGATCCTGTCCCTTTTCAAAAGTGGGTACTTCCAACTTCCCTCCCCCCCAGCCTGCCCTCCCTTCCATCATCCCCTTCCCTCCTATTCTCCTGTAGGGTGAGATACCCCATTTAGTGTGTATTTCATTCCCTCCCCAAGCCAAATTCAATAAGAATAAGGTTGACCCATTCCCTTTTGCCTTCCTAGTCTTCCCTTTCATTGTAATCATTTTCTCTTACCTCTTCTATATGAGATAGTTTACCCCATTCTCTCTCCCCATCTCCTCTCATTATATTCCTCTCTCACCTCTTAATTTCACCTTTTAAGTATCATCCCTTCCTATTAAATTGGTCCTGTGCCCTCTATCTATGTATACCTGTAAACATATATATACACATTCACATATGTATTCATATGCCCATATACCCTCATATATATATATATTTCTATTCCTTTCATCTAATTTCATACTGAGAAAAGTTTCATCAGTTATTGTTTTTCCACGTAGGGATGTTAATAGTTCAACTTTGATAAGTTCCTTATGATTTCTTTTCCCTGTTTACCTTCTCATGATTCTCTTGCTTCTTGTATCTGAATGTCAAATTTTCTATTCAACTCTGGTTTTTTCATCAAGAATGCTTAAAAAGCCCTCTTTTCCTGAATGCCCATAATTTCCCCTGAAACATGATACTCAGTTTTGCTGGGTAGGTGATTCTTGGTTTTAATCCCAGCTCCTTTGACCTCCGGAATATCACATTCCAAGCCCTTCCATCCCTCAATGTAGAAGCTGCCAGATCCTGGGTTATCCTGATTGTGTTTCCACAATATTCAAATTGTTTCTTCCTGGCTGCTTATAATATTCTCTCCTTAATCTGGGAATTTTGGAACCTGGCTATAATATTCCTAGGAGTTTTCTTTTTGGGATCTTTTTCGGTGGATTCTTTCAACCTCTATTTTGCCCTCTGGTTCTAAAACATCAGGGCAGTTTTCCTTGAGAATTTCTTGGAGGATGATTTAGGTTCCTTCTTTGATCATGGCTTTCAGGTAGTCCAATAAATTTTTAAATTATCTCTCCTGGATCTATTTTCCAGGTCAGTGGTTTTTCTAATGAGATATTTCACATTGCCTTCTATTCTTTCATTTGTTTGGATCTGTGCATCTTGATTTCTCATAAAGTCATTAGTTTCCATTTGTTCCAATCTAATTCTGAAGCAATGATTCTCCTCATTGAACTTTTGTGATTCTTTTTTCCATTTGGCAAATTCAGCTTTTTAAGGCATTCTTCTCCTCATTGCATTTTTGAGACTCTTTTGCCATTTGAGTTAGTCTATTTTTTAAGGTGATTTTTCTCAGTCAGGCTGTTGACTCTCATTTCATAATTTTCTTGCATCGTTCTCATTTCTCTTCCCAATTTTTCCTCCACTTCTTCTATCTGCTTCTTAAGGTTCTCTATGGCCTATAACCAGCTCTTATTTTCCTTTGAAGCTTTTGGTGCAGGAGTTCTGACTTCACTGTCTTTCTCCTATGCCATGCTTTGATCCTTTTTGTCCCCAAAATAGGAGTCTAATGTTGGAATCTTCTGTTTGCTTTGTTTTCTTTGCCTGGTTATGTTACCACTTAATTCCTTGACTTTTGGGCTTTTTGCCACAGTAAGACCCTACTACCACACATGGGAGCTTCGTACCAAATGCTGGGGTTTTCTCTGCTGCCGGTATTAGTTGGGTGCCCTTGCTGAAGCCTCCACAAGCTCTGGCAAGCTGGACACACACCCCAGGACCTCCACCCTAGACCACAATTCAGATCCAAGCAGGTTAAAGCAAGAGCGATTAACCCTCAGACTTGTCGCTTGGTCCCCCTACACTCTGGAGGCCAGGGGCTGAAGCTGCCATGTAGCTGTGGCTGCAGGGCTGCTGAGGAGCTCCCAGCTTCTCACCCTGAGGGCAAAAGGCTATGCAGTCCCAACTACTACGTCCCAAAGTCTACATTGCACTGACCTCTCACTTTGTCTTTCGCATCTATGTGTTGATAATTCTGGAGAAGGCCACAGCTGCTGCTGATCTGGAGTCCCTCCTGCTGGCAGCTGGTCAGGCCTGCCCTGGGGCTAAAACCTCCAGCTCACAAGGGCCTGGGCTCGGCTCCCATAGTGCTGCACTGGCCAATTCCTGCCGGCCTACCGGGCTGTCCTCAGTGGGAGGTTAGCTTCTCTGTGTCATTTTGTGGGTTCCGCAGCTCCAAAGTTTGTTCAGAGTCTCCTTTTACATGAATTTGGGAAGGTGAAAGCTGGAGCTGCTCAGAGGTCCGGCTTCTAGTCCCCAAAGCATAAATTCTACAATGTTAGCCCAACACACTAGACATTATTTAAAAGTAAAGGTTATCTGTATTTCTAGACTCTAGGTCTACCTGTTAAATGGAAAAATTGCAAATATGCATAGCAAGGGAGATGTTGGCTTTGAAACAAAAGTTAGATTTATTGAAATGTTATTACTTAAAATCAACCACACAGTTTTAAAGTTAATGCCAAAGTCATGCTAATTTATTTAACCAGATGAGTCCCTCATTCTAGGTCACACTAGATCATCTGCTTGTGATGCTAACCAGAAGCTCTTTCTTCTTAAATGTCTTTTGTTTTTATATTAATCATAAATGCATATATCCTATCACCCTTGGAATTGAACCTTCCAGTATTGAAACCGTCCTTGTAGCAAAGAAAATAAGTTTACCAAAAACACCAATATAGTGACCTCGATTGTCAATTAATTTATACTTTATTCTGCCCTAGCAGAACCCCACCTCTCTGCCCAGGGAAGGAGGGTAGGTTTCATTTTCTATTCTTGGGAATCATTACTGGTTTTCCATTCACTCAAAGTTGAGCTTCCTTTTAGTGGTAGCCATCATCTCTTAACAGTCTCTAACATTCAAAATTGAGTAACTCAGCATTGCTTTCATGTTAAATGACTTGCCTTTAGTTATTTTGATAATTAACTACCTAGCCCTCTGATATAACAAAAAATCTGACATCTATGTCAGTAATACTCATGCCCCATAAAAGTTAAGAAATCTTACACTACACACCACAATAAGCTGGAGACAAATATATGACCTCAATGTTAAAAGTCATGCCAAAAAACAATTAGAAGTGAGCTAATTAATTAGAATTACTTAATTAGAAGTAAGTACTTTTCATAGCTATGGCTGGGGGTCAATGCTTAATGAAACAAAGGGGTTCAAAGAACACAGATAATTCCAATTACATAGAATTGAAAAGCTATGATACTGTAGCAAGCAAGCACCCCAAGTGTCCTCAGGGTTTGCTGCCAATACAGGTTCTTAGATCTGCTTTGTTAAAGGAAAGCAACTCAAAATGGGTTAACAAGCTTACTTTAATCAGTCAGACATATATCGTTTACCTTGTTCAGGGGAAAAGGTCAGCATCCCGAACTTCAAAGTACACAGACAGAATTATCAAGACAGAAACAGATCTAGTAGACAGATTTCAAACTGTCCAACCATTACATCCATACCCAGTCAACATCTGGGTTTCAACATCTGGGTTTTTTCAAAGCTGGGGGGCTCAGGACAACGGCTTCCAAAAATCCATATCAAATCACAGAACACTTCTCAAAGTGAGCCCCAAAACAAAGCTATACATCAGGGCTTAAATAGCCTTCTCCTGGCTCAGAGAATGTAACAACCTTTTGGACCCACTGGCCAATCAAAAAGTATCTATTGAAAAACAAGCCTCCCACCCCAGGCTCCAGGTGCACTTTAGCCTAGGGGCAGGGAAGATCTTTAAATTTACATTCCCATTACAGATACAAACAAAATTAATGCCATTGGGATAAAATTGAAAGCAATCTGATCTAGTATCTAAGATATCTAGTTAGGCAATGAACATTGAAGACTAAAAGTTATTCCCCAATAGACAAATAATAAAGAATATGAATAAATAGGTCTCAGAGAAGAATTGCAAACTGTTAAAAACCATAAAAAATATTGGTCCAAGTTACTAAAAAGAAAAAGGCAAATAAAACAATGCTGTCGTTTTCTCTTATATTTGGCAAACTGGCAAGGATGACAAAAGATGGAAATAGATGATATTAGACAGGTTGTGTCAAGTCAGGTGTGCAGATGCCTCATTGGAGGAACAGTGAATTTGACCAACTATTCTGGAAAGCAACTTGGAATAATGCTAAGGTGGCTAATATCCTTAACTCTTAGACCCAGAGGTTCCACCGCTGATTGTATGCCTCAAAAAGGCAAATGATTTAAACAAACAAACAAACAAGTAGTCCCATATATTCCAAAATAGTTTTGACAGCATTTTTGGTAATATCAAAGAACTGGAACAAAGTAGATGCCCACAAATTGGGGAATGGTTAAAACAAGTTGTAGTACATGAATATAATAGAACATTACTATGTATAATAGGAAAAGATGTATATGGTGAATACAGAAGTATGGGAAGACATTTGAACTGATATAACATGAAGTACCAAACCTCAGAAAACAATAAAACATACCTACAACAATGTATACAGAAAGAACAATAAAATCATTATATTGTTCAAATATTGATCAAATTATAATGATGGTGCCTGGACCCAAAAAAGAGATAGGAGAAGGCATCTTTACTGAGGGGGTGGGGGAGACCATAGCTATGAGACACTGCATACAATGTCACACTTTTCTGATGAGAATGTTAGTTTCGTTAACTGTTTTTGTGATCTTTACTATAAGGGATAGCTTTCTGGAAGAATGTATGTGGAAATAAAGGTAAAAGAAAACAAAATTTCTCTTTTTAGTGAAGGAAGAATGATTTAGAGGTCAGAGGCAAAACTAACCTGCTGGACAAAATTTCATGTCTTCTATCAAGAACCCAATTAGCTTAAGAAAACAGGATGTGAGACAGAACATTAGTTAAGAAAAAAAAAAGGCACAATTTTATTTCACCTTAGGAAAAATGGTCTGAAATGATGTTAGTAACTGGAGTCCCTTCTAACACACACTGACAGAAACCATGAGAAGCAGATAAGGTAATAACAAGCAGCAGCATACTTAAGAGAAGCATCAGATTCCTCTCTGCCTTTGTCTCCCCCGTATAGTCTCAGCATATCTGTAGGACGCCAAACGTGCACTGATATCCCATTCGAACCAGACATCGGAGGGTCACCTTCAGAACCATGGAACATTTGAATGACACAAAGTTTCTTACATTCTCTAGTAGGAAAAACCTAGGTCTGTAGTAATCACAGTAGCTGCAGGAGAATGGACATGAGCTGAATAAGATTATTTGCAAAAGGAGAGAATCAAACAACTAAATCCCATAGACACCTTTATTGCTCAGTAAACCAACTTACTGATCTCTCTAAGAGACAAGGTGATTGAATGACCCACATCCTTTGAATTCTCACTGTGTTATGTTTGAATCTGCCCTTGAATAATACAATATATTGTAAAGCAGCAGTCATCAAAACTATCTAGTATTGGTTAAAAAGTAGAGTAGATCAACAGAATAGACCAGATGAGAGAAATAACTCAGTGTGCAATAAAGCAGAAAACATAAATTACTTAGTCAAGAATAAAATTAATAAATTATTAAAATAATAATAAAAATTAAAAAACAAATTACTTAGTAAAGAAAGCAGTTTTTAGAAACTGCTGGGAAAACTAGAAAATAGTCTGGCAGAAATCAGACTTAAGAACAACAAGTTATGCCATACTCCACGACACATTCTAAATAGACACACGAGGGCGGCTGGGTGGCGCAGTGAATAGAACACCAGCCCTGGAGTCAGGAGGACCTGAGTTCAATTCAGGCCTCAGACACTTGACACACTAGTTGTGTGACCTTGGGCAAGTCACTTAACCCAAAGTGCCCTGCCTTCCAAAAAAATAGATACATGACCTTAATATTTAAGATCATACTATTTAAAAGAGTAGAAGGGAAACAGACCACAACTCTCACAGCAATAGGTAAGAGATATATTCTGAACCAAGCAAGAGAGGTGATTACAAAGATAAAATATTATCTTGTCTGATCCTTACAACAACCCTGGGAGAGTGGTGCATCCCATTTCACAGATGAGGAAACTGAGAGACAAATAGGTTAAGTGACTTGCCCAGTGACACACAGTCAGTAAATGTCTATGGTTGGATATGAATTCAAATATTCCTGACCTGAGGCCTACTGCTCTCCACTGTGTTACCAATTGCCTCTATCTGCCTCTAATGAAGATGGGAAATGGTTGGATAGGAAAAAAATCTTTGTATCAAATTTATCTGTTAAGGGTTTGGTATGCAAAATAAAGAACCATTCCCCAATAGATAAATGGTCAAAGGATAAAAACAAATAGTTCTCAAAAGAATAACAAACTATAAAAGACATGAAAGAATGCTCCACATCACTAATAATAAGGGAAAAACAAATCCAAACAACTCCAGGATTTATATCTCTTATCCTGCAAATTAGCAAAGATGAGAAAAAATGGTAATGTTGGATGGGTTGTGGAAAGATAGGCACACTGATGAACTGTTGGTAGAGCTCTGAAATGGTACAACCATTTTGGGAGGCAATTTGGAATTATGCAAATAAAGTAAGTAAAATGTCCATATCTTCTAACTCAGAGATGCCATTATTGGGTTTATATTCAAGAAGCCTTTGATAAGAAAGTCCCACCTACACCCAAATATTTATAATAGCACTTTTTGTGACAGCAAAGAATTAGAAACAAAGTGGATGCCCACAGATTGGTGACTAGCTAACAATTTCTGCCACACAAATACAATGCAATAGTACTGTGATATAAGAAATGATGAATATGATGAATACAGAGAAGTTGGTCTTCTCCCCAGACATAACCAGCTTCAGGAGAACATTACAATCTTCTGGGAACACAGTGGTCCCAGGATTATTCAGCCGGAACGCCTGAGCAGCAGGCTCCCACATTTCAATGGCCCACAGTGTTTCTGATATTCCTGGAGGGGAAAATACTTCAGCTGTTTAAGAAAGATGTGCTATGCTTATCATGCATTTTTAAAGCAAGTCTCTTTAGCTAGAAGGATGAGACAAAGAGTTCAAGAGCCCTTACAGAAGAACCCTACAAAAAAACAAAAGGCTCAAACTGGAGCATCCAGGGGCAAAAACCTGCTGCCTTTACCTGCTTGGTGAAAGCCTTCAGACAATCCTCCACATCCAGAGAACACATCCAGGGTGCGAAGCTTGGGCACCTTTACTTCTGTTTCCTGCTCACTTGACTCCACTGGAGGTAAGAGATGACCATTACTTATGTTCACAATAGCTAACCCCAAAGTCACCAAACACAGAGACTCCACTTTCCCTAGAAACTCCCAATGCCTTACTATTTCAAAGAGAAAAGGAAGGATATAATGAAATATAGTAATCATTCCAGAAAGCTCCTTAGGAAATAGCTTACAAAGTAAATTATGGACATAGTTATGTTTCCTTTGGATTACAAAACAGAAGTGGAAAAACCTTTGAAAATAAACCTAGGATACAACTAACCTTTTCCCTTCCCTTTTCTTTCCCTTTATTCCTAGGAATACGGGCATAATCTGGAGGATCTTCAAAACTTTTAGTTTTTGCATTATATTCCTGAAAGAAGAAAAATCAGATATTAGTTACTTCAAATAAAAGAATAAGTCAATAAACAAACATTTCATCCATGTCCCAGAGAAGAAATGAGTTGGAAGGAACTTTAGAGAGCATACTACCCAACTTCTATAAAAATTCATTCCATAATATAGCTGATAAGCAGATAGCTAATCTCTTCCAGATCTCAAGTGATAGGGAACACTTCACATTCCACAGTAGGACAGACATTCTACCTTTAAATATTTAGTCCCCTTAACATGTGGCATCCAGAATTGAAGACAACATATATGTGATGTAGCCAGGACAAATTACTGCAGGACTATCATCTCCCTTAAGATATAGATTCTATCAACAGAGCTGAACATCAAACATTTTTTGTTGTTGTTTTTTGCTATCATGCTGCATTGTTAACGTTTCAAGATTTAAATGCCCTGGGGCGGCCAGGTAGCACAGCAAGTAAGAGCACCAGCTCCAGTAGGGATGACCTGGATCAAATCCGGGCTCTGATACTTAGCACCACACCCAGAAATAACTAACCTTGAGCAAGTTACTTAACCCTAATTGCTTAAAAAAAAAAAAAAGATTTAAATGCCCTAAAATCCACAGGTTTCTCTGCTGGCTGTTTATGCTACCTTGGATTAGAAAAACTCAAAGTTCTATACTAATACATATATCCTTTTTCAACTTATTCTTCAAATTGGTCCCACCATTTCAGCTTGCTGAGATCTTTATATGCATTGATTCTTTCATCCAATGTGTTAGCTCATTCTCCCTCTCAATTTTGTGACCTGTGTAAACCTGAGAGGCCTTCCCATCACCCAAATCAGTTCAGAAGAAACTTGACTGGACAAGAGCCAAAGATACAGCCTTGGGGGAACTCTAATAGACTCCTAAGGAAATAGCAACTTATTAATCGTCACCTCAAGGAAATAGAAGTGATCTGAGCCACCAGCAGAATAATCCTAAATACATTCTGTTAAGTCTTCCCCATATTCTATGATACAGCGACTTTGCACAACCTTGAAGTCCACAATTGCTTCCTCATCACTCCAGTATAGCAGATTAATATCTGCATGATGACTTGCTTTCATTGATTTGTGGGTATTTTCTGGTCTGTAACAGAAGGAATCTGTTGCAAAATACACTTCTAGAAAGAGTATATCTAGAGGGGTGTCATAAAACCCAACCTACCCCCAAAACCCCCCTACTGGCCAACCAAGTGGCCTTAACCCCCTACCCACCCAACATTTCTCATTGGGAAGAAATTCACTGCAAGATGCCTGTTTAAACACACCTAATGTGGGAGGGGTAATGTTCTTAGCCATTAGCAAGGAAACTGTTGGTGCCTGACAGTGACTAGAACCTTGAAGAAATAGGATATAGGATGGGTGAGTTTTGGTAAAGTATAGGACTCTCTGGAAGTGGGGGGGGGGGGGCACGCAAAGAATACTGGGGAAAACTATGTTAGTGGACATCTCAAAGAAGATAAAAATGTAAAAGTAAAAAGTAAAAGGTCCAGAAGCATAGAGCTGAGTGGCACAAAGGTAAAGCTGAGCAGTTGTAAAAAAGAATCAAGATACTAGAAACTGGTAGTGTTGAGGAGAGGAAAGGGTTCCAAAAGAAGGGAAACCCCTTGCCTTCTTCAGATTTTGCCTAGGTCAGCCCTGAAAAACAAAGAGCTTTGCAAATTATAGTATTAACATCAAACTACGGATAGTACCAATAATCAATGGGTACCCACTGAGTCCATTGTTCGAAGTGTTAAGGAAAATCTCAAATAACTGAATCTTTATAAACATGTAGAAATGTTCATAATTGAGCACTAAGCAGTTTCTTGGAACTTTGCCACTTGTATGAGTAGTTAAATTTATACTTCTTGACAACCTATAGAATTTATTAACTCTGAGTTTGATGTCGGCTTCATTTGGCTTGCCATTACTGCGTTTGGTGCAGAAGATCTCTTTGATGTGGCCAATGCAATATGGGTTAGGAGCATCCTGGTTGCTGCCTTTAATATATTCTGAATATTATTATAATGTTCTGGGTATAGTTCCTCATCCACAGACTCCTTTGATCTCTTAGTTGGGCTACACAGCTTCATGTTACAGAAAACAAAACAGACTTTATCCAGGAAGACCAAAAGAAATACAACATTTTAAAAGCAGACACATTCTCCTCTGGTATATGACCAGTTTGGTCAAGAGTTATTATATCATAAAACTTTTTAAAGCCAATACCTATGACCAATAAAAAGCATTGAAAAGACTTAGTTTTGTAGGCTTCTACCACCTGGGGGAAAAGAATGAAATCCATGTAATTTTGTTAGATACATTTACTTTAAACTCTATACTTCCATGGTAGAGTTCTACTCTACGGTCTGCATTTATGCAGAAGGCTGTGCTCAAAAATAACTCCTGTCTACATAATCACTGGGGGTCATCACCACTGGGTTGCCTCCTATTCAAAGAGACTTGGTGGTTACTATACATTAGATTACAAATATCTCTCAGCTAAGCTAGGTCATATCCATAACCCTAAGGAGGCAACTACCATCTGTTCATATACAGCAGCATTTCAGTCTGGATTGGATTTAATGGCATCAACAGCTTTCAATTTCTAAAATTCCTTAGCAGTTTCCTAAGTAACTTGCTTGAGTTCACACATACCCACTTAACTAGCTTCACTTAACAAGATGAACCTTTCATCTGACTTGAAAGGAAGCTTCTTATTTCCTTCAGTTTCAGATAAAACACCATGTGTTTATTGGGCACCTATTAAAGGGATCCTCAATCACAGTCCTCTACCCACATCTCACTGGGACATGACCATTCCATTAAATCCTGACATTTAGCAAGGTCACGTGATCTCTGCTGGTGGAGAAAATAGCCACTTTGGCAAATTTGTAGATTGGAGACCTAACAGAGCTAGAAAAGGTATTAGCTTAAGAGTCAAGAGATGTGCCTTGAGTTTCAGATTGGTCCCTCCTGAGCTTCAGCTTCTTCAGCTGTAAAATGAAAATAATCCTTGCCCAGACCACCGTTCCAAGTACTAAAAAACTTAACATCCACTCCCACCGCCTCAGCTGGGGCTCTGCTCGGCGATGCCGTCGTCACGGCGCCCCCTGGTGGAGGAGGCTGCCTGGAGCAGGCGAGAGCTCCTGTCATCCAGCTTCTTCTCTGCCCCTCAGCTTTCTTGTGTGTCCCCTGACTCCCCCATACTCCTCCCCTTCCTTCCCCCCACCCACCAGTCCCGCGTCTTTCCCCTTTGCTCTCTACACACCCCTTAAACTCAGGGCCTCTCTGACCTGCGGGGAGCAAACCACCCCTCCCACCCCACCCCCACCCCCTGCCAGACGGCCCCAGATAGAACCAGCAGGCATTTTGGGGGAACTAGGTCAGGAAAGGGATAGGTAGGAGTCAGATACGGGGAAGAATGCAGTGCGGCACCACATTTTCAAAGATGAAACAGGAATTCAGCTGGGACAGAAGCTGAACTCGAAGTATTTATTAAGTGTCTTCTGTGTGCGGGGGCTCTGGGATGACCCATCACAGATATCTCATTGAATCCTTATAAAGACCTTAGGAGGAGGGTGCGACCATCCATATTTTACAGTTTTGACCTGCCACTTGTATTCAGAGGTCAAGTGACTTACTCATTCTCCTACTAATTCCATCCTCTACAAAATGAGGGTCTTAAGAGTAGACCATTGGAAGGTTCCTTACAGCTCTAAATCCTATGACCTTAAGCAAGAAAAAAACAACCCTAGTGAGCATAATGGCAGTGGCTGAACACCTAGGACTGATACAGTGCTGAACTCTAGTTTTAGCAAGGCCTTTAGATGTCTAGAGATGCACAGCTGCCATCCTGGTCCAGGCCTTTGACTCTTCACTTTAGCACTAGAAACTGCTTGCCTTCCTTTGACCAAGAAATCTTGTATTTTCAGAGCAGAAGATGCCTCTTGCAAGAAGACTTAATTCTCCAACTAAAAGCATTTCAAGCCGTGGCAGCTGCCTAGTCAGAAGTCCTAACATGCGAGAGGGAAGCTGGAGCAATTTCAGAAAGAGTTTTGAGTTATGTAAGAGTCAGGAAGGACACTTGGTCATTTAAAAAGATTTATTAGAATATATATAAAAGCTGCAAAAATTTCAGTCAATAGACGTTACATTTAATATACAATTTAAATAGTTTTAAAATCTAGAATATATAAAAGGCACTTTAAAGTTGCACAGCTTAATAGTTTGATCATTATGGCTCAGTGTCAGCAAAGGAGGTAGACATTTCATGAGTAGAATGGAATAAAAAGATCAGCTCATTAAAAAGAGTAGTCCACAATAGCTCTGTCCCTCAAACCTCTTCTTTTAGCTGAAGAGAAACAAATTAAAGACAAAGTTTCAATACAAAGGGACAACAGTATTATGACTGCCAAATGTGACTGTTTAAGTGTTTTGGGTTAAATCACAATGCTATTAAATATATGGAAATGTTAACAGTAACAAGTTGGGAATGGCTGAACTAACTCCCTCTCCCCCTCTCCCTTCCCTCCCCCCAGTACCACCCCTAAAATAGAGCCTAAAGTTCTCCTTCACATAGTAGCTACTCTTAGACACAGCAGGGTAAGGTATTAAAACTCAGTCTTTACTTACCATCTGATACCCAATAAAGGGACAATTTCCAGACATTTCCAGAGAAAGGGACAGAGGGAATCTCCACAAAGTTAAAAGCGTAGTTACCTCACGGACAACGTAGCGCTGACTCTCCACCCCACTGTCCCCATTTTCTTTTCCATTCTTGTCTTTTTCCTCTGGGAAGACACTAGCAAAGACCTTATGAACGAGCTTGGTGGTAGTGGCTTTGGTTGGGGCTTTCGTCTTCTGCACTTTGATAAGGTGATTGATGTCTTGCCGCCTTGGAGCTAGTCTATGACAGAGAGGGCAGAGAGACCAGGGAAGTGTATATAAAAACTTGAATCCTCCCTCTAGAACTAGGGTTTTCAACGTTTGTATCATGGGCCCTTTCGGCAGTCTGATAAAGCCCATAACCCCTATATTCAGAATATGGATTTTTTCTAAAATATCATAATTGAAGGAAATGCTAAATTTCAATTATAGGTTAGATGATAAATCAAGATGTAAATTTTTCCCCATCCAAGTCCACAGACCTCCCCCCCCCCCCCACGGACCATTTGGGGGGTCCCAACTAAAGCTAATTTAATGAGATTTATTCCCATGCTAATAAACTAAGCAGTCTACTCTATCAATTAGTGATTGATAATGGTCCTAGAGAATAAAAGTTCTTTGTCAGAGTGAGAAGGGATTACTAGGAGAGAATGTCATGTTCAGGGTCACTCTTTTTGTGTGAAAATGGCATGGAGTTCATTTATGTTTGAGGAGAGTATTTCTATAAGTGACTGATACCTTTTTTCTGTTAAATCACTAACACTTATGCAAATTGTATATTCTTGTTAAAGCTGACAAAAAAAATTCCAGAGAACACACAATGAAACATGCTACTCCACCTCCTGAGAAATGACAAGACTCAGAGTGCAGATTGAAGTGTGTGTTTGTATGCATATGTCTAACACATATATACACTCACAAAGCTATACACACAATTGATGAGTAATGTGGAAAGTTGTTTTGAGTGACTATACTTGTTCATAACAGTTTTTACTCCTTCATGGAGAGGGCAGGGGAGGTGGGAAAAAATTCAAAACTGAAAATAAAATTGAATCTAGAAAAAAATTAAGTTAAAAATGAAATGATCTCGCTCCTGAGTTACATGCTTACCTTTTTCCCAGGGTAAGACCACTCAAACGAATGATATATATTATACAGGGTACAAGGAGGAGAGACTCCTCATCATCACCTCGGGTTTCATCATAACTTTGCACTTGATCTATGATAAATTGAGAATGATAAAGGAGGGAATCTTCTGTGCACTGGCAAAAAGTCATCCCAGGAGGAGGAACTGTTGTCTTTAAAAAAAGAAAAATAGAAGGTAGAGGGAAGAGGAGAGACAGGAGTTAAAAGGAATCATTTTGTGATTACATAATGTGTTACATTTTTACTTGCAGGAAAAAAAAATCCATCCTGAACCCCAGAGTACTCTGGGACAATGTTAAACTTTTGTTCTGATTTTCCTGGTAAAGTCTGAGAGCTCAAGGTTGTTCTGAAACTTTCTAAAGACTCAAATCTCCATAGGAGAGTGTTAAGGACTCAGGATACTCACTTCTATCCTCTCAATGAGGTCTTCATAAGTGGCATCAGTATTTGTCTGTAAAAATTCCACAACTATTTTACTCAGGTATATCTTCTCATGCATCAATGAAAATATGGAAGCATATTCATCACTAGGTTCCATCAGAATATAGTCAGCAAAACCTGGAAGAGGAATTCATAAAAGAGTAATTATGTCAAACACTCAAGGCATTAGAATACAGATCCAATTGGTCCCAGAGGACCTTGACAATACCTTCTCACTTACAAGCTGTCAAATATGGTCACTGTGTTGGTTGACTTAACTATTTTGGGGTAAAAAGGGAGAGTTCTAATTGGGGTCATAGATAGAAAATATTGGGAAATAGTGATATAACAAAAACATGACAAAAATATTTTATGTCTAAAATGTTGGGCGGGGGGAGCTTTTTGTTCTCCCTATCTCTCCCAGGTTGGAAGTATAGTAGCCACTCCAGGGCCCAAACCCAATGCTGATCAGCATGGAAGCTTTAACCTGTTCCATTTACAAAAAGCCAGTTTATGCCTCCTTAGCCTTCCTGGTGCCATCTCCATATCTGTTCCAGGTTTAATATGGACACCCAGCCAACTTGAACCCTATTGGAGCTCAGAACTCCTAAGATCCACCAGTCTCTCCAACAACAGGGGCTACAAATTGCATGATCACTCTTGGCTCTATAATCTGTTTAAATTTCATTTTTAAAATCTGCAAGGTGTGAAAGGAGTTAATGTAGACAGTTCAAGGGTCATTATTTAAGAGTGAATATTGAATAGTGGAATTTTGGAAACCTAGCTCAGAATCAAATCTTTGAATCAGTATGATGTCTAAACAAATGCTCAAGAAGCTAGGCTTCAGTTAAGTAACTCAACAGGGGTAGTTTTCAGGTTTTGATGCCTTTTTGAATAGAGTGAAATTTGGCTCTTTCTTCTCTTGTATGAGACTTTAGTTTGTTTAGTCTCAGAATTCTGACCTAAGAGTTCCAAATATGATATGGTATGTACTTTAACTCCTGTTTTGTTTTGAATATTAGTAAAACTATTTGTCAAGATAGTTCTAGTAGCCAGGAAATTTAAAGGACTTTGTACAGGTTAAATAAAAAAATAGGCACTTCAAAACTCTTGACTTTGAAATCATCTTTCAAGATACCTGTTGAGAAGCAAATTACAGCTTTTTCTCTGTCATAAGGAGCAATCCACCACTGATGTATGGGACCAAGTTTTTTGGCTTTGATACCTCCTAAAGAAAAAAACAAAAAAAACCAAAATGCATACTTAAATTAAGTCTCAACTCTGTTATGAGCCATAAGTTAACTGGTCTATGTCCTGAGTACAGCTGGTACTGAAGTACACCTGTGACACTCATTTTATACTCAGTTGGTACAAAGACATTAGAAACAAGAAAACTTAATGCTGGGGGCGGCCAGGTGGCTCAGCGAGTAAGAGCACCGGCTCCAGTGTTGGGACGACCTGGAGATCAAATCCCGGGCTCAGACACTCAGCACCACACCCAGAAATAACTGGCCGTGTAACCTTGAGCAAGTTACTTAATCCCGATTGCTTAAAATAAAAAAAAGAAAAAGAAAAGAAAACTTAATGCTGGCAGGGATGTGGAGAAACTGCCATATTATGACATTACTAGTGGACTATGCTTTAAGAATGTTATTGAAAAGGAAAGGTAACTACTATTTTGAGGGAGGAGAAGAGGGGGAAAGGGAGAAAGGACACAAAATTCTAGTATTAGAATAGCTAGTACTACAAATGACAAACATTGGGAAAGGAATGAAGTTACATACATAAATATAGCATAAATGAGATTTCATGGGAAGACATAGGAGACACATAGGAAATCTCAGTAATTAAATTAATCTCATTAATATGGAAAATAGGACCCAATGGCTAATGCAAAGCTTTTTTTCCATATGAAATTGTCATGGCTAAAATTTGTTAATTAAATAAAAGGCTGTTGAAAATTTATTCATTTCATTTTTTAAAAATGTGTCCAGACATTAGGGATACCCTGTACAAATCAGTTTTATATTGTTATCCAACCACTGGCTACACTTTTCGTTTGGAGTTTATGGCTTTGCATGATTTCTTTGGTTGGTTTATATTTCATTCTTGCATTTATTAAATAGTTTAAATGAATATAAAATGCATATCCTTACCCTCTGGACTTGAGTCGTGGTCATCTATTGGTTTTACCACACCACTGAAGAAGAGTTCTATATTCTTCTCAACTAGGCCTGTATCGAAGGGGCACAGATGGCCCTTTGTGTCATAAACACTGGTGAATGGGGGGAAAAACACTTGTAATAGCTACCTTACAAATTTAGGTTGAGTATCATTATACAAGTAAACTTTTTTAATTTTTAAGAAACATTATCAAGTCTTGGACACAGCAACCCCATTTGGTTAATACTTAAATCCCTATGGCTATCTTATTATGCCCAACTCTCACTTGACCTTGGGAAACAGAAGCATAGCATCAGATGTATAGAAAAATAAAGTTATGGTTTATTCTGGTTATGTAGAGGGAGAGATAAGAACAATCCCCAAAAGATGAAAGTTATTTAAGTAATGTTTTTGTTTATACTAATCACTCTTCCCCTGAAGGATATTCTCCTGGTCATCTTGGCCTCTAAGACATTGTTCCAGTGTTATTTCTGAAGCCTCCCCTGAATTCCCTCCTTCTCAAGGTTTGTGAGAATCCAATGTAAAGCTATAAAAGCACACTGTAACCATGAAATGCTATCTATGGAAAATTCAAATCATCACTGATACATGTATAGGTTCTCTATCATTGTCTTTCAGTTGTGTCCAATTTTGTGACCCCATAGTTTGCCATGTCCTTCTCCAACTCATTTGACAGATGAAGAAACTGAAGTAAACAAGGTTAAGTGACTTACCTGGGGTCACACAGCTAGTAAATGTCTGAGACTGGATTTGAACTCAATGTTCCTGGTTCCAAGTGGGGCAATCTATCCACTTTGACACCTAGCTGCCCTTATCCCTCTTACTCTGTTTATGATGTTGCTGAGAGCAGGAATTATCTATTTGCTTTATTATTCCCTATAGTACCTAGCTTGATATTTCACCTAATAGTAGCAACTCAAACATTTGACAAATGGAAGGCAACCTTCAGCCTATGGAGAAGAATTTGTCTGTTACATCCTTAGTTAGGTTTCCTAGGCAAGGACCAAGAAGATACTCCCCTTCATAGCAATTTTTTACCAGAGAAAATTAAAAGCTACAATTTTGGGTAAATGAATGAGTTGATACAAAAGGCTAATTTGAGAAAAGAAAATAATGACCTTTAGCATAAAGAAAAGGAGGATCTCATTCTATGTTCAGCTAATTCAAAGGTTCCCAAACTTATTTAGCCTACTGTCCCATTTAAAAAAAAAAACTGAGCACCCCCTGTTTTTTCAATTTACATCATTTCAAAAAATAAATAAAGGTGGCTAGATGGTGCAGTGAATAGAGCACCCACTGGCCCTGGTGTCAGGAGGACGTGTGAGTTCAAATGGCCTCAGACACTTACAAGTCATTTATATCCACATATTTTTGTCAATGCATAATGGACTGCCAACACTTAACTTGTTAAGACTTGTTGGCAGACTTGACCACTGGTTATAACTTGCATTTTGTGTGCTTATTAGGAAAATAATCAGTACAATTTTAACTGTTACACAACAGATGAAACATGTACAAGTGATTTTTTCAAGATTTTCTTATGCTTCCACCACCCCCTTATTTTTATTCTAAGCCCTTCCCCAATTACACCTGAGGCTACTACCGCTCCTCCCCACCCCCATCATTCCAGAACCCTCAGAGGATGGTATTGCCCACTTTGAGAACCTATGGCTAGCTATTTATAAGTGTCCTGAAAACAAAGGGTTAATCAATCCAAGCAAAGAACCAACTATCTCCCCTCACCCCACTCCATGTTACCTGAAGCATGTTATTCTATGTTGTGGTAAATAATCGTAGTTCTCAAAGCCATGTTCTCTCTCTTCAAAAAGGTGCAACCTTTTGTCAGCCAACATCTCTGCTTCTTCCAACTGAGAAACATTTCAGTCAGACAGAAGGGCTAAGAAGGGAGATCAAAGGAGAGAATTCCCCTCCCCTTCTCTCCAACCCACAACCAAACTTACAGCATCATTGGGGTCTCCTATGAAATGTATCAGTTCAGGGTCATCCAGACGCCGTAAGCACTGTGAACACCGTGAAGCCTGAAGAGGAAAGTCACCCAGCATTCAGAAAAACAAGTCACCATTTCCCATTATAAGCACTGGGGCCAGTTCCTGACTTCAGGTAAGCTAAACTCATGCTGAAGTCAGCTACTCCCACTCAGGTGTGCATAGGGAATAGCGCGAATCACATTTCAAGTGCACTAAAGGGAACATTTTGAACAATGATATATCTTAACAAAAGGAGGCACACTGTCCAAGTTAGCCCTTGTTCCAATCTTTTTCCCCCCTTATAGTAAAGTACTTTTCTGCAATAGAATGGATTCAGAAAAAAAAATTGCTATTCCTTAACTGTTGCTATTCCTTATTTACCTCCTCACTTAATTTTAAATGGGGGTAAGCAGCTACAATGTGATCAAACTGCAATTTGAAATAGTCAAGGCTTGGGATAACTGTTTGAACAAAGTTTCTGACATTCTCCTATATTGATAGATAAAGGCACCAAGGCCCTTATAGCATGGCTGTACCTAGGAGTTAGCCCTATTCTCTACCAGCACAGATATTTACAGAGAGGAGAGAATTGCTAGCATTTTCATAGTTTAAAGTTTGCAGAGTGCTTTGCATGTATTATCTCATCTGAGACCCAATAACAGCCTTGTGAGGTGGGTGCTATTATTCCTGTTTTACAGATGAAGAAATTGAGGCACAAAGAGTTAAGTGACTTACCCAGGGTCACACAACTAACAAGTATCTGAGGCAGCCTCCACCATGCCTCTACCTGCCATATATAGATCCACCCCTCTGTCCCACTTCCCCTCAGAAGACTTTAACTAGTTCCCAAGCCTTGTACCTTGTGTTCCTTTATCAGTGCCACACTTCTATGTGGTTTGGGGGCAATGGTGGGGAAGACTAAGGAAAATAAGAGAGGGAAAGATGACTTCAGAACATTCATTCCAGGTAGTTTCATTCTTCACAGATAAAGCCTGGGAAAAGGAAGATTTCCTGCTGCTCCCTGGATAGGCAAGGGTCTCATACCTAGAATTCCCAGGAGACTATTTCCCCAAGAATAAATGGTACCTATATGTATGTGTATTTGTAAATATGTCTGTATATGTATATAGATATATGTACACACACACAGTGTGGTAGGGGAGCTTCAGCAGTTTTGCTTCCTAATTCTAAATTCTGTTATTTTGTTCCTTTATTTACTACAAAGTTGGTTGAACAACTACTCACCCTAGAAGTTTCTTCTTCAGATGAAGAGCTAGTTTCGGTAGACCATGCCTTCCGTTTAATGACTCTGCCATTCAAAAGAAGTCTTTGAAAGGAGGCACGTATAGCAGAAGCAGAAAAAAAAAGAGGGAGGGGAGGTGGAAACTGAAACTAGATGCCTCAAAAGTTGTCAAACGAATGCCAATCAGCCAAAGCACAAGCTCTGTCAGATCTTACCAAGTGGGGAAAGGTTTTGAACAGGGGACCCATGAGAAGTTAGGTGGGTTCAATAAACAATCACTGTAGAGGTTTGCATTAAGAGAAGAAATTCCCTAAGCCCATAGGCATTCTATGCTGTGGGAAATCGTTGTAGTTCTCAAAGCCCCATGTCAGTGAAATAAGGAGCTGTGTCCAACAGGAAAAAAAAAATCACTAAGGCAAAACCTTATGTTAAAATTATCTCCTTGGGAATTACTCTGATAAAAGCTAACATTTATATAGCACCTTAAGGTTTACCAAGTACTTAACATGTGTCTTTATTTTGTCTTAAACTCTGTGAGGTAGGTACTATTATCCTCATTTACGGATGAGGAAACAGAATATGCACAGTCACATAGCTAGCTAAATCCTCAGGAACAGAACTTGAATCTAGGTCTTCCTGACTCCTTTTCCCCTATGCCACCTAGCTTCCAAGAAGACTTTGACCAAAGGAAGGAAGAAGTCCAGAGTTGGTCACAATTATCCTGAATGATCTGGTTCCCATTTAGGTCTGAACCCTTTGATCCTCTGACTGCTTCTCCAAATAGAAGAGTTTTAACACCCAAAGTTATCCAAAAGCCAACATTTATGTGTTCATTGTTCTTACCTTTTCTTGGCTCCAGTCTTCCTTTTCTTCCTGGTATGTTCCTGAAATAAACAAAACAAGTCTATATTAAGGGTGCCAGGCACGTGCTAGGTCATATTTGAACTCAAGTCTTTCTGATTCCAACTTCCTGCTCTATGCACTGAGATACCTAGCTGCCTCTTAGATATTTAAAGAATTCCAAGGACATGATCCTTTTTCCCTGGCCTGTGGCTAGGCCCTCACTTCCTTTGGTCAAGAGAAATTTGTTCATACCTTAGAAGGGACACAAGGCATAATCTTCAGTTAAAGACCTTGTTAGAGTGTATTAATACTCCCTCACCTCCCTTATCTGCCCTTTGCTTTTTCTGTCTTCACTTGGGAAAGGATAAGTCAATTGGTCAGAGACCACAACAGAACCCATATACTATGGATAACCTCTTACCATTTGGCTGATTTCCTTCTTAAATATCTCTAACTGAAACACAATGCAAGGCTTACTTTCTTGGGAATTCTCCAGATATATTTTCCCCTCCCCAAAAGCACCAGGGGTAAGAAAACCACATGTGGCTGAACAACAAAAGATTCTTGGAGAGCAAGTTACTCACCCTAGAAGTTTCTTCCTCAGATGAAGAGCTGGTTTCAGTAGACCATGCCTTCCGTTTAATGACTCTGTCATTCAAAAGAAGTCTTTGTTTGAAAGGAGGCACTCTTCTCCTGGCCACCAGCAGGACTACTCAAGTTAGCTACTGAGATAGATACTTTTTCACTTAGCTAGCTTTTCAAGATGTCTAAGTCTATTTCATGAGACCATCTAACAGCACTCAAAGCTCTAGTCACATAGAGCTCAGACATTAACCAATACACACTGCTATGCTTAAATGCGGTCTTTGGAAGCAGATATCAAAAACATACAGCAGAAGTGGAAAAAAAAGAGGGAGGGGAGGTGGAAACTGAAACTAGATGCCTTAGAAGTTGCCAAAATAACTGGAATTCTCTTAAGTTTTCTACCACCATTCTAACCAAAAGAGGATTTTAATCACTGCCTCTCTAAAGCAGACCATTACTAATGTACTCACCCAGATGATCTCCAGGGTGTAGGAAAGCTGGTGGTGGCTTTTGGGATATGTGAAGATCCTGTTTAAAGAAGGCAGCACAAGGTCATTGTTATTTGGAGGAGGGGGAGTTTAGAGGCACAAAAGCAGGGAAGTTGCCTGGATGCCTAGGAGTGGAGAGCTCAATGGTTTTGTAAGTCTGATGACCTGGGTCTGGATCTCAACTCTGCTACATACAATCTATGTGACCTTGGACCAGTTACTTAAGAATTAGATCAAATGACCTGTGAGATCTCTTCCAGTTCTGTCTATCAACTATGAATAAAAAGGAGATATCTTTGTGGGCTGGAAAGAAAGCTGCCGGGAGAAAGCAAGAGCAAGGGGTGTGTTCTTCTTTGCTCAGTGTGGTACAAGGGTAAAACACCCTCCTGGTGAGACCTCGGTACTTCCTACTAGAAGGGTAGTTTTGTGCCTAAAGGAGCCATCCCTTGTGCAGGGCAACTATATGCTCTAGTGCAGCAACAGCACTAACCATCTTTTGATTAGTTTAGAAAGAAGCTTTTGCATCAAGTTGGTAAGATTTATTACACTAGGAATCTACCAGATCTTGATCTTTTTCCCCCCATCCTACCATTCCAGTGAGGGCACTTGTCCTGGGTGCAGTTCATGGTGCTTGCCCCAGATGTTAGAAGCTACAATTCTATCTAATATCCACCAAAAGTTCTGTATTGGAATTTCCAGGATCCTAGGTCACAGATGGTACCAAGTATCTTTATACTAAGAATAAAGAGGAAAAATTAGTTCCTGCTCCCATGAACACTAGAGGTGGAACTGTGGAAATCTAGACCACTTCTTCCATTTGGTTGAAAGCTAGAAGCTCTCTCTTCTTCATGACAGATGTCACATGAGTGGTCCATCAGATACACCAATGTTTAATCAGTTACCTTTTATCTCACCATCTCACTTACTTCTGGGTGAAGGCTCCAATTTAATGTTTTTTCCTGCTTCAGAATCACTGTAATCTTCAGAGCTTGATGATGAGATCATTGCTGCCATCTTTTTTCTAAACAGTCACTTTCTGATGAAAACGAGGATCTTTTCTCCAAAGCCAATACTTTATTTAGTAAGAATTTTACTTGCACCAGCTATCCTCCTCTAGAATAAGGCAGAGACCATTTAAGAAGTAGTTAATATGGGAAAGCAATTTTCTTCTGCACTAAAAGGAAGAGGGAGTTATGTGCCAAGGTGGAAGATTTCAATGGTTTTTCTTAATCATTTCCTACCTAGCTACTTCCCTCTAGTTCATCTCCAGAAAGGAAACTAGGGAATTCTCATCATTTCTCACCTGGCTGCTGCTCTTCTGGATGCCATCTCCAGAAATTCCAGATTTTTTTAAAAAATCACCTAAAATGTATGCCTCCTCAGATCATTTCCCTCCAGCTGCATGATTCATCATTCCCTGGGCAATTAACTGCCCTCCACCCTGCACTTTTCAACTTTTTTTTAAGTTTCTCCCATTAAATTTTAAGCTCCTTGAGGCCAAGGACTGTTTTGTGCCTTTTTTCTTATCACCAGAGCCTGGCACAGTGCCTGAAAATAGCAGGTGTTTAATCAATGTATATTAACTGACTCTGATGCAGTTTGAACTCAAAATCAGATGTTTTTGCAGAAACTTGTACAATAGACAATTTCTCCTGAAGGAGAAAAGGATAATCAGAGTTGTTCAAATTTGTAATATATATGAATACAGAAGAGATTTGGATGTTAGTTTGAAACAACTGTCCATACAGGCACAGAGGCACTCAAAATCTGGTTAGAAACATTGCCTTACTGACAGCAAATTCAACAGAATGAATAAAACCATAAGACACAGTAAAAAGGTGCTTCATTGTGGATCACCACCATACTTAAGGTGGAAAGGACTGACATATGTCTACCATGAAAAACTCTAGAAGACAGCAGAAATCAGATCAATTTTAGTGACCGGTCTCTGTCCTGAAAGATGAATCAGAAAATATTCCCCTCTTCCTCTAGTGGGGAAGAGCACATACTATAGGTGTCCAATGTAGCTTTGGGCTGTTTCCTTCTTACAAGGAAGGCTATGAACAAAAAGGGACATGTAAAAACAAAAAGGGTAGCAATTTTAAAAATTAAATAAGAAACTGAACACTAGAAGGATATGTTTCTCTGAGCAGAGTTTATAAAATGGGTCAGCGTAACTGGACCAAGGAAACAAACACTGATCTAGATCTACTGAAGTCTGTTTTAGGACATTAAGCTCTTGCAAATCAGTTGCTCAGCAGTAAGCTAGGGTTTCCCATGTTCCAGGGCTTACTACAGTGTCTGGAATATAGAAGGTACTTAATAAATGTTTGTTGACTTGCCTTGGTGCAGGGTATTTGGAAATTCCATTCTGAGGGAAAAAATGACTCTGGGATTAGCTCTTATTAAGAAAGGAACAACAAAAAGTCGGTACTTCAAAACCAAAAAAGATCTTAGTGTAGAAGAAAAAAAATTCATCTTAAATAATTCTATCAGAGACATTCATTAGATGCATAAACATCTTGGAGGGTCACTGGCTACATAGATAAAGATCGCAGGTGGTTTGTTTTTTTAATTCCCAACTGATGACAACTGACAAAGATGTCAAAACCCTACAGCAACCAAGCTCAAGTTTTCTAGTTTCAGTTTAAGGTAGATTTAATTTAATAATTACTTTAATGATTTCATTTAGATTTTTCTAATCCTAGCCACATTAATGGCAGCATTTATGTTTATATTGATCTCCAAGGGAATCCCTAGTGCTTATCTTGCAGAATCCCATGGGACACCTTTGGAAAAAAAGATGGTTTCTTGATTCTTGCTGTTCCCTCCAGTGATTTCCTCCTTCTCTAGAGAGGAGACAGTGACACTCTCAGGCTGGTCAACCACAAACATTGCCCTTTTTTGGACAGAGCAGGAGTGCTACTTTGATTAGGTGTTCCTGTTCAAGGTCTTTGTTCTAGAGAGACAGGGCATTATGACATTGTTCTCAATTTTTATGGCACGACCATGGTCTGAGCAGTGTACCTCCATAACTGTTAACTACAAGTGATCCTATAGTGGAAGAGAAAACTTATCTTGGAAGGAATTCTCTTTTCTGTCATCCTTTTGGGCAAGTGATTTAAACCCGATTTGGGCAAGTGACTTAAACCCAAAAAGCAAAAAAACAAAAAGAATATCCTCATCTTCTGACCCTTTAAAGGTTAAAAGGATCAAATATACTTGTTAAGAGTGAGATTAGCTTTGGGCACCCAAGCTATATATACCTCTCAATCAGCACAAATGAAGCTTAGGCAGACCCTTAACAGGATTATCAGGGCTAGGTAAGGCTAGCAAAGAGAAACTCCTTATGTTGATAAGGAAATAAACCACTATAATATAATAAAAATAAAGTAAAATATAATAAAAAAATAAAATGTAAAAGTCAATATAAGGGAGATGACATTGCATTAGTCAGTCCCTTGTGAACCATTTGGGGCATGCAAGTCTTCCCAAAACAGAAGTCACTTCTTGGCACTTCTGAGCAAGAGATGGGAGTAAAACAAACTAGTTAGGAAAAGAGAATAGCATTGCCCTTAATTACTTTAAGCCTGACACCTGCTCGCCAAATTATTTCACTGCTGTGTTACCACCCATGACTACAAATCAGCTGAAGGGTTAGGATGGCACAATGATCCTGTCATCAGCATAGCCTGGCAGACACTCACTGTGTGGATGGAGTAGATCATTCACTAGATGAGTGGTAATGACCTTTGAAACCAAAAACAAGGAGGGAAAAGGGGAAGAGGCATCCATTAGATCTGATGCCTGCAGAAAAGGAATTCTGGGGACCCAGGTCTACCTTTAGATGGAAGCTGAAACTTGTCCACCACAGCCTGTCTGCTTAGCCTCTGCATGTAGTCCTAGTCAGACTGTGCGCTCAAACCTTGCATGTAGTCATGGAGATACAGGCTCTGGAAACCCCCTAGAATCTTCCCATTTAATGAGGCATTTGCCTGAGGCCATAAGCCTTGTATGATAGCTTGGCCTAAATCTGTTACTAGCCAAGCCCTTCTTTGTCCAGCTAGGCCCCACCCTTGAGCCTCACAAAATATCTATACCCAAATCAGTTACAGCCCTTAAAATAGCCCAGCCCTCCATTGTCTGTCATCCCCAGGTAGCTTCCAGCTATTTCCCACCCTTAGTCTCTCAATACTGGAGACTCTTCCAGAAGACCCTCCCCAAAGGCCTTCTTTAGACCACCCCTAAATCCTCCCACTAGTTTCTGTACATCTGCTCCATCTTGTCTTCTAGAAGGGCCCGAGAATTATCTAGCTCAGACTCACTCTGTGTCTGATGATTCTGGGCTG
>NW_027185755.1:5778136-5798488 GCF_028583685.1 Petaurus breviceps papuanus | reverse complement strand
ACCAACAAAGTGAAAGCCACTAGGATAAGAGGGGAATAAGCAACATCTTTTTGTCAAGTATCTTATATCCAAGATAACTAGTGATCCAGCAAATATAAAACCCAGTAACCATTCCCCAGTGAATAAGTGGTCAAAGAATGTGATTTTTAAAAAAAGGCTACTGAAATACTTTTCTGCCCCTGAGGAATATATCTAAACACATTAGAATGGGGTATGCACGAAAAAGGGAGAAAAAGTAACTAGAGATGAGGTATAAGATACAAACCTAGCCAGCCATAGTGGTTTAGTGGGGTCATCAGCACTGATGGATACACAATCACCAACTTCTAGTTTTTCAGAGTTAATAGACACCTTCTTATAGTAACTTCTTGTTCCCTCCTGTAAAACAATATCACAAGATACCCAGATTTGTATTAGTTCAATAGGAAGCTTCAAGAACTCTGCTCCTGATGGTACAAGTCTTCTCCACAAGTTGTAAATTTATAGCTGTCCTTTCCAATTTAGAAGGCTCAAGAGGGCAATTGCCAAACACCACAAAGCAAGCCTGGCCCATTTCTGAAATGAATTAGGTTGATATCTAAGAAAAGACTTTTCCTCCTCAACTGCATATATGGTATGGAAGAAGGCCTTGCCTTCTTCAACAATCATGTGATGTAAATGGATGGGCCACCGACTAACACTATTTGAATGGCAGAGGAATAGGAGCCTATGAAGATATTAACAGCAGTTATGCAACCTTAGGGTTAAAGGAATGGATTAAATTTGATGAAATGTCTTTCTACCTACTAGCAATCACTATGTGCTTTTTATAATGGTAACACTTTTTTTCTTTAATAAGGAGCTAATTTTCAAAGTATGACCTTGATGGGAGGTCCAATCCAGCAGATCTTAGTCTTGTTCTGTTTCTTTTTCCTCTCTTGGAGCATTTGCTTGGATGATACCGCTCTAGGAACATCCTCATCAACTTCTTCTTCCTCTTCTGCCTCCTTCACAGCTCCATGTGGGCACCTAGAAGATCACCAATATGCACATTTGCTTTTAAGAGGAGTCTCTGGAATTTGTCACCCCTTATCAATCTGACTAGTTTATTTTTCTTTCAAGTCTTTATATAAAGAGACAGCATGGCTAAAGAGCTGAAAAGGTGATCTTAAATCTAGAAGCACCTCGGTTCAAGTCTTGCCTCTCATCCTAAAGGTATGACCCTGGGCAAGTCACTCTCAGTTCTCTAGACAGTTCTGTGAGATTATAAATTGCTAAGAACATAATAACCTTCACTGATAGAAGTTTTTAATACCAATGACATAACAAGTTAAGTCCCCTGCATTGGCAGGTCCAACCACATTCATTGGACAGCCTAGAATTAGAAGCCTAAGGAGAGGCTACAAATTGATTGTCTAAGGCTAGTCTAGTTGAGAGAGGATCACCACCACCATGTTCATCCGCAGGATGAAGTTTTTGTAGACACAGCAAGTCTTGAAGACTGTAGAATCATAGCTTTAAAACTGGAAGAGACATTAAAAGCTCATCTAATGAAAAAGGAAACTGAGTCCCAGAGAGGTCACAGGTCACAAGCAAGTGCCTTATGCAGTACTTGGACATAGGTCTTCCTGAATACAAGTCTAATATGCCATCCACTACACCCTGCCATTTGCTAAGGCAGGAAAAGAAGGACTACCGACTGTGTTGGAGAAAGGAATATCCATTGGAAATTATCCTTCAAGTCTAGGAGAGGGGAGACCTAGAAGTTGTCATGAAAGTAGAATGGAAAGGAGCCATTGATAAGGGGGGCCCTAACATAGGACCTTGCCTCATAAATCTGTATTCTCTAGCAGGACCTAGTCCTACAGAAATAGAGAGACCAGAATGTAGGTGATGACTAAGGACACCCAGATTGCTTGAAACTTACCTTCTCCACACACAGGCCTGCTTGCTGCACCCACTGCCACCAAACTTGACCATATCCTTGCAGGCTTGATTTACTCCACACTCAGCCTGTTGGCAAAGCTAGAAGAAACAAAAATATGCATAGTCAACAACTTTGACTAATGAACTTTATATTAAATATTATACATGTATAAACATAACACATATATGTAGATTATAGACATATATACACATACATACACATGTGTATGTATGTGTATTTGCCTTTCTTGGTCCTGAGGTGCAACATTGACTTGGGGAGTTATCTTTTTTGAGACTCATTCTAAAGCCCCTTTAGGAATGGATTGGTCTCATTCTCCAAAGCCAGGGCTGTTCACCTTTTGGGTCTGGATCTCCCTTGGCCATCTGGTAAAGCCTATGGACCTCTTCTCAGAGGGTTTTAAATGTATGAATATAGAAGTTTTTAGAGAAAATCAAGCATGACTTAAAAGAAGAGACATGAAGTCACCCCTACTCTGGCCCATGGCAGAAGTAGGATATCTAAGCTTTGTATACTATATATATATTTTTTGAGGTATTGTCAGTCAGCCCATAAACAACTCTAATGGACACCTGAGATATAACAGGACAGCTAGGCCAATTATAATTTGATAGGAGTGTTTATTAACTGGCCAGGACTGCCTCTCAGACTGAAAGACAGCCCTGAGCTTTCTGTTAGATATAATTTTATAAACAATGTGATTGCTAGCAACAGAATATGTTTCTAAGGGGCACAATGTCTTTAGCATTGTGTCTATTGAAGCAAAACATTCTCAGTATTATTCCTATTTAAGCAAAGCTTTCTCAGTATTATTCCTATTGAAGCAAAGCCTTAGTATCATTTCTACTGAAGCGAAACAGACCTGAATCCATGGGAATCTGTGGCATGTTTTTAGCAACTTAGGTGAAACATTTCTTTACTATTAGAGCCTATTAGGTAGTTTCCAAGGAACCTAGTAGGGGTTCCCTCTAGCAGGTTTAAGGGAGCTCTACTGTATAATTTCTGGTGGGCACTTCACAAC
The DNA here is from genome assembly GCF_028583685.1 of Petaurus breviceps papuanus. NCBI lineage: Eukaryota > Metazoa > Chordata > Mammalia > Diprotodontia > Petauridae > Petaurus > Petaurus breviceps. The sequence goes on along the minus strand of NW_027185755.1, from coordinate 5,795,543 downwards.
CAATAAAATCAATAAAAAATAAACAGTGACCTGCTATGTGCTAAAATTGGGCAAAGAAAGGAAAAAAGACAATCCCAGTTTTCAGAGCTCACAATCTAATCTAAAGGGAGGAAACAATATGCAATAATTATGTACATACAAGCTATATAAAATTTATAAATTTATCAGGTATGCCGATTTTTTCTTAAAAATATTATTTGTTATATAATATGGCTTTCTGTGTGAGGGAAAGAGGAAGGATATTAGGAAAATTCAAGGTGATATAAAAAAAGATATCAATAAAGACTTGTTTGGGGGAAAAAAGATAGAAATTGAATGCCATGAAGATAACCAATTTGGGCCCCAAAGAAGGGATATAAGTATATCTAGCATTTTCCTTCTTTCTTTGCAGGAGTGAGGCACTATGGATATGGAACAGCCCATATAATGATGGACTGGGTTAATGCAATGGTTTTGCTGAACTGCTTTTATCCTCCTTCTGTTCTTTGTTGTAGGGGAATTGATGCATTGGGAAATATGGATGATGTAAGAACAAGAGATAGACATTAACATTTCAGACAAAAAGTTATTTTAACCATCAACTGCTGGTCACATTGCCCAGTATAGGCATGAAGATGAATAAAAATGTCCATTTTGAAAGAAAAAATTTAAATGGAACTTCTTGTTTTAATTCATTGTTAATTATTAGGAAAGCTATTGAGGTCTTCCATAACCTGGCCTCCCATCTCTGCCCCAACCTTATTTTCCCCCTACTATTTCCTACAATGTGTAGCCTCTGCTCAGCAGATATCCTTACTATCCCTAGTCCCACAGATCATTTTCTGTCCTTCCTTGTTCTATTTACTCATCCTATCCCCTCTCAGGCATAGCCACAGTGTGCTTTCCCATTTAGTTTAAGCAGTGATAACACAAGACATTCTGATAACAAAAAAAAAAGTTTAAGGTACTAAAGTCACTCTTTTTCAAGAACAAAACTAAATTTCTTGAGATCTTCAATTGTGTCAGTCAGGATTTATTTTTTGCAAAGGGAAGGGATCAGGAGATCCTGATATTTTAATTTTAATAATTTTTTTACCAGAAATAAGCCTTGTTTCGAGCCCTTGCTTGTCCAAAACTCTTCCTCAGGAGAATGAGGACATGCCCTTTGGTGCCTAATTAAGAGAACAAAAAGCCTACTCACAATCAAGTCTCAGCAATTGCTTCTAGTGAAAGAATTGTGCTAATTATGCACTAGAGGGAGTCTCTACTGTACTCTGCTCTTATTTAATGATTCCTTTAAACCCCTACTTTTATCCTGCTTAAAGTACAGAGGATACAAAGGCTGTCCTTTACTCTCCCTTTCAGTAGATATTAGGTCTGAAACCAAGATGTGTGTGGGAGTTCCCAGTAAGACTAATAGAAAAAAAGTGAATTGTTTTCATGACAATTTCTAGCAGCCAAGTAAAGAGGCAGCTGTGTGGCACAGTAGATGGAACACTAAATGAGGAAGACCCAAGTTCAAAATCAACCTCACATACTTGATATCTGTGTGACCCTGGCCAAGTCATTAATTTCCATGTCTCAGTTTCCTCAACTGTAAAACTATGGAATAATATCACCTATCTTCCAGGGTTGTGAATCTCAAATGAGATAAAGTTCTTAGTATTATACCTGGCATGTAATGGATGTTAGCTATTTTTACACAAGAATGCTCTAAGTTACTCCAAAAGCAAATTAAAACCACTTTCATCTCACAAAAGTGTGAAATAGAAGAGAAAAGAAGTCCCTTTGGGGAGATGAAGACTCTCAGATATGTGCTTTTAAGTGCAGCCTTGAAGTGGTCCAATTATTCTGGTAGACTGGTGGAATTATGACCCTAAAGAATTTATCCTTTAACTTAGCCATCCTTCTATGGAGCCCATACTCCAAGGAGGTAAGACATTGAAGTCCCATACATACCAAAATAGTTATAACTGCAATGATAATGGCAAGAAACCAGAAACCCAAGGACTGCTCATCAGGGAAAGATTGGCTGAATAAGTCACAAGAATATTTCTGCTTCATAAAAAATGGTACACAAGGGGCGGCTAGGTGGCACAGTGAATAGAGCATTGGCCCTGGAGTCAGGAGGACCTGAGTTCAAACCCCACCTGACACACTAGCTGCGTGTCCTTGGGCAAGTCACTTACCCCAATTGTCTTCCAAAAAGCAAAAAAGAAAAAAAAATAAATGGTACACAAAAAAAGAAATTCCGAGAAACACAGGAAGAAGTCTCAACCATTGAACAAGGAGGATGCTGTGAATGTCTAACAATCAATGCAAATGAAGGCTAAGAGACAGCCACACTCCTGGGAGATAGACTGACCAAATCTAGGTCCCTGAGAAAAGTTACAGGGAGGAGATTCCACATGCATAATGTCATGTACTACCTGATGAGTTACTTAAGCCAATTGAATGGCCTTAACTTTTTGTTATAAGGGAGAATTCAATGGGACATAGTGCCAAAAAAAGGTAGCAGATGTAAAATCCAGAGATGTATAGGACAGAGGGAATCTCCACGAAGCAAGTGAAATGCACTGTTACCTCACAAACACCGCAGCGCCGACGCTTCATCCCACTGTCCCCATGGTCTTTTCCATTCTTGTCTATTTCTTCTGAGAAGAAACTATCAAAGATCTGATAAACGAGCTTGGTAGTGGTGGCTTTGGTTGGGGCTTTCTCCTTCTGCACTTTAATAGTGTGCTTGATGTCTTGCCGCCTTGCAGCACGTCTACGCCTTGCAGCTCGTCTGACAGACAGAGAGAGAGGGACAGAGAGTGAGAGAGAGACAGAAAGAAAAAGAGCGAGAGAGAGTTTTGAAGATCCTCCAAATCATGCCCGTAGTCCTAGGAATAAAGGGAAAGGAAAAGGGAAGGGAAAAGGTTAGTTGTATTCCAGGTTTATTTTCAAAGGTTTTTCCAATTCTGTTTTGTAATCCAAAGGAAACATAACCATTTCCATAATTTACTTTGTAAGCTATTTCCTAAGGAGCTTTCTGGAATGATTACTATATTTCATTATATCCTTGCTTTTCTCTAATTTTTTTGGCATTCTCTTTGAAACAGTAAGGCATTGGGAGTTTCTAGGGAAAGTGGAATCTCTGTGTTTGGTGTGACTTTGGGCTTAGCTATTATGAAAATAAGTAATGGTTATCTCTTACCTCCAAGAAAAAGCAAGGGAAAATCTCTAGCAGTGGAGTCAAGTGATCAGGAAACAGAAGTAAAGGTGCCCAAGCTTCGCACCCTGGATGTGTTCTCTGACTCTGGAGGATTGTCTGAAGGCTTTCACCAAGCAGGTAAAGGCAACAGGCTTTTGCCCCTGGATGCTCCAGTTTTAGTCTTTTGTTTTCTTGTAGGGTTCTTCTGTAAGGGCTCTTGAACTTTTTGTCTCATCCTTCTAGCTAAAGAGACTTACTTTAAAAATACATGATAAGCATAGCATATCTTTCTTAAACAGCTGAAGTATTTTTCCCCTCCAGGAATATCAGAAATACTGTGGGCCATTGAAATGTGGGAGCCCGCCGCTCAGACGTCCGTCTGAATAATCCTAGGACCACTGTGTTCACAGAATATTGTAATGTTCTCCTGAAGCTGGTTATGTCTGGGGAGAAGACCAACTGCCTGGGCCAGAAGCTGCCCCAGAAAGGAGATGTAGAAATGCTGTGCGGTGGCCCACCCTGCCAAGGGCTTAGTGGCATGAACCGCTTCAACTCATGCACTTATTCCAACTTCAAGAACTCCCTAGGTTTCTCCTTCCTCAGTTGAATGACAGTGGGGAAAAACTATTCCCTCATCTAACTTGTAGTCTTTGCTTGTTGCTTACTTGGGGGTGGCAAGAACAGGGAGCCTCTACATTCCTAATGAGGACATCCCAACTCCAGAGCAGGAAGTCGCTGCTTCCTCTCATTGGACCAGTTCAGACTTTCCATTTTCCTGTGTGGAGGTTTGCTATAGAGGGACTTGCTTACAAAAAGACAATTTATTACTATCCCTTGTTTTATATATCATCATAGTTTTCCCCAGTATCCTTCCTCTCACTTCCAGAGAGTGCTATAACAAATATCCCCATATAACAAATAGTATTTTTTAATAGACAAGTCACTTATTCAGCATTCACTTTTGATTTTTGGGGGGAATGGTTTTACAGATCTGTTTTAGTCAGTGTATATCATTTTCTCAGCTCTACTTCAGTCTACATCAGTTCGTGTAGCTCTTTTTATGCTTCTCTATATTCATCATATTCATCATTTCTTATACCACGGTAATATTGCATTGTATTTGTGTGGCAGAAATTGTTAGCTATTTACCAATCCATGGGCATCCACTTTGTTTCCAATTTTTTGCTGTCATAAAAAGTGCTATTATAAATATCTGGGTGTATGTGGGGACTTTCTTATGAAAGGTTTCTTGAGTATAAACCCAATAAGGGAATCTCTGAGTTAGAAGATATGGACATTTTACTTACTTTATTTGGATAATTCCAAATTGCCTCCCAAAATGGTTGCACCAGTTCACAGCTCTATCAACAGTTCATCAGTGTACCTATCTTTCCACAACCCTTCCAACATTACTGTTTTTTTCTATGTCTTTTATATTTTCTTATTCTTTTGAGAACTATTTCCACATAGGTTAGTGGTCTAAGATCTGTAGTGGCACTGTAAATAGGTCTAGCCAATACTGAAAGCAGTTTCAAACTGTGCCCCCAAATTTATTAAACTATATACCCTTTGACCCAGTAATATCACTGCTAAGTATATACACCAAAAATATGAAAAAGAAAAAGGAAAACAGATCTCTACAAACGAAAATGTATGTAGCTGCTCTTTTCACAAAGACATAGAACTAGAAATTGAGGCAATGCTCATAAACTGAGGAATGGCTGAACAAGTTGTAGTATATGAATGTAATGCACTACTGTGCTGTAAGAAAAGATGATGAATGGGATAGCTTTAGAAAAATTTGGGAAGATCTATATGAACTAATACAAAGTATTAGTGAGTAGAATCAGGAAAATTACTTATAAAGATAATACATTGTGCCATACCAATCAAACTACCAAAAATTATTTTGCAGAGCTAGAAAAAGTAGTTAGGGTCAATTCATCTGGAGGAAGAAAAAGTCCAGAATATCAAGGGAATTAATGAAAAGAAATGCTAGGAAAGGTAGCCTAGCCATACCATATCTTAAATTCTATTATAAAGCAGCAATCAAAGCTACTTGGTACTGGCTAAGAAACAGTAGTGGGTCAGTGGACTAGATTAGGTACCCAAGACGCTGTAGTCAATGACTAGTAATCTATTGTTTGATAAACCTAAGGACCCCAGCTTCTAGGATAAGAACTCTCTACTTGACAAAAACGATTGGGAAAACTGGAAAATAGTATGGCAGAAAATGAGTATAGACCAACATCTTACTCTGTATACCAAAATAAAAGTCCAAATGGGTTCACGATTTAGATATAAAGGCTGATACTATAAATAGTTTAACTTTCAGATTTATGAAGAACAGAGGAATTTATGACCAAACAAGAGTTAAGAGAATATTATGAACTGCAAAGTGGATAATTTTGATTACAATAAATTGAAAAGTTTTTGTACAAACAAACTCAATGCAACCAAGATTAAGAGGGAAGCAGAAAACTGAGAAAGAATTTTTTTTAAAGCAATTAGGGTGAAGTAACTTGCTGAAGGTTACACGGCCAGTTATTTTGTGTGGGTGTTAAGTATCTGTGGCTGGAATGGATCTGAGTCTCAAGACTCCAGGGCCACCTGGTTGCCCCTGGGAAAGAATTTTTACAACCCTTACAATAAATTGGGGGTGGGGGACAGCTAGGTGGTGCCGTGAGTAGAGTGCCCACCCCTGAGTCAGGAGGACTTGAGTTCAGATGCGGCCTCAGTTAACACAGTCACCAAAAAAAAAAAAAGAATAAATGGGGGGTAGGATAGGATGGAGGGAAATAGTTTTTCACAATATGACTACTATGCACATATAAGCTATAGTGAAGGTGGGTGAGAGGGGAGAAGGGAAAGAATATGGAACAAAGTTTTAAAAACAAATGTCAAAAAATTGTTTCTAGGGGCAACTAGGTGGCAAAGTCAGGAGGACCTGAGTTCAAATCCAGCCTCAGACATGAACACTTAGACATGTGACGTCTGGCAAGTCAACTCCAACTGCCCTCCAAAAAAGCAAAAAATTATTTCTACATGCAACTGGGAAATAAGATATACAAGCAATGGGGCATAGAAATCCATCTTATCCTACAAGAAACTAAAGGGGGAGAATGGGGGGGGAGATTGAGGGAAGGGGTATTCAGTAAGCTTTCTATCTTGGGCAAAGGGGTAGGGGAGAGATGGGGAGAAAATTTGTAACTCAAAATCTTGTAGAAATGAATGCTGAAAACTAAAATAAATTTCCCCCCAAAAAAACAATTTTTACAACCCGTGTCTGTGATAAATTAGTCAAAGGATATGAACAAGCAGTTTTCAGAAGAAGAAATTAAGATCGCTAGTCATATGAAAAAAATGCTCAAAATCACTACTGATTAGACAAATGCAAATCAAAACAACTCTGAGGTACCACATCAAACCTCTAAGATTGACAAAACAGGAAAATGAAAAATGCTGGAGAAGATGTGGGAAAAGTGGAACACTAATGTATTGTTGGTAGAGTTGTGAACAACCATTTTAGAGCATAAGAGAACTATGCCCAAAGGGCTACAAAAATGTGCATACCCTTTGACCCAGCAATACCAATTCTAGGACTGTATCCCAAAGAGATCATCATACAAAATGGGAAAAGAACCCATGTACAAAAATATTTATAGTGGGGAGGCTAGGTGGTGCAGTGAGTAAGAGAGCCAGCCCAGGCATCGGGAGACCAGGGATCAGTTCCAGCCTCAGATACTTAATACCCACACAAAATAACTGGCCATGTAACCTTGGGCAAGTTACTCAAGTTACTTAACCCAACAATTGATTAAAAAAAAAAAATATATATATATATATATATATATATATATATATCTTTAAAGAAGTTCTTTTTGTGGGGGCAAAGAGTTGGAAACTGAGGGGATGCCCATCAATTGGGGAATGGCTGAACAAGTTGTGGTATATGAATGGAATGGAATTCTATTGTGCTCTAAGAAATGATGAGCAGACAGACTTCAGAAAAACCTGGACTTATATGAACTGATGCTGAGTGAGGGGAACAGAACTAGGAGATAATTGCACACTGTTACAGGGACATTGTGTGATGATTAACTTTGATAAGACTTGGCTCTGCTCAGCAATGCAAGGTTCTAAGACAATTCCAAAAGACTCATGATGGAAAATGCCATCCACATCCAGAGAAAGAATTACAGAATCTAAACACAGACTGAAGCATACTATTTGCTCTCTCCTTTTTTGTTTTGCTTATTCTTTCTCATTCCATTGGTTATAATTCTTCTTTGTAACATTATTAATATGAAAATATGTTTAATGTGAATGTAAATGTAGAGCCTACATTAGATTGCAGGCCATCTTGAGAAGGGAGGAGGCCATGGGGGAGAAATTTGGAATTCAAAAGCTTGTGGAACTGAATGTTGTAAATCAAAAATAAATAAATTTTAAAAACAAACAAAAAGATAACTAGCCTTGAAAGATTTAGGAACTCTGTCCAATCACAATTCCAAAGAACTCATAATCAAACAAGCTATCTCCAGATAGAGAGCTAATTGCCTCAGTGCAGACTGAAGCCTATTTTCATTCTTTTTCTTTTCTTTTTAGACATGGCTAATTCAGGAATTTGCTTCACTTGACTCTAGATACTTTTAAGTTTGTTCTTATTCTTCTTGCCCTCTTGATGGTTTAGAGAGGGACAGAGGGGTAGGAAAAAATTAAAAAAAAAATAAAAAGAAAAATGAATTTCAAAAAGTTATCTATGCTACAAGAGCAAGATGTTCTATGTCTTACCAATCTAAAGAGCTTTCCACCTAAGCCTAGTTATATAGTGTATCTGAGGACTGACCCAGTTAAGCAGAAGACTTAATAAGATGTTGACCTAATGATGAATTCTTTGGGCAGAGCAACTTATGAAAAAGGGAAAGATTGTCATCTGTACTAGTGGGGGTACCTATACTTATGAAATTAAAGATCTTTCCCAAAGCATCACAGTGCACCTCCCTCGTTTTTCTAACAAAGAAAACAAATCAAAAGAAGACAAGAGACTTGTCCATGTTCCCCGGGGGAGGATACAGCAGAAATAAGACTGAGTCCCAGGCCTGTACTCCCTCCAATGCACCACACTGCTAGGCTCAGTAATAAATTACTAGTTCCAAAAGAAAGATATCATTTACTTTTACAAAACTATGGCAATTATTCCCAAGAATGTAAGAGGCAAGAATCCAAGCCAATAAAGTGATAAGTCTACTTTCTAATTTCTTTAGTAATGTCTCAACTGATCTGGCTTCTGATTAGCCTGGACCTCTTACTCAAAATCCCTTGGTTATTTTTAACTGGTTATGCCCCTCAGAGTAAAATAATTTCAGGAAACACATTATCTGCAAAACCAAAAAACATTCACTCTTCTTACCCTTCTTTGACTTCGAATTTCATTTTCTTTTTCCCTTGTTCCTAAAAGGGAATAGTTAAAAATGAAAAGGTAAAAAATTTCATTAAAAGACTATGCTTAGAAAGGCACCAGAATGAAGAATTTAGTTGGTGCCTGCTACTTTACTAGAGGATATGGGAAATGTAAAGACAACAACACCTTCCCTGACCTCAAGCAATTTACAGTCCAGCTGATGTAAATAGCATATGTATTAGTAAAAAAAAAAAAAAAATATATATATATATATATATATTTCCTTATGAAGGTGGTAGACAAGGGGATGGCTAGGTAGCACAGTGAATAGAGCACTGACGCATACTCAGGAGAACCTGAGTTCAAATCTGGCCTCAGACACTTGCTAGCCCTGTGACTTTGGGCAAGTCACTTAACCCCAATTGACAAGCCCCCTCCCCCCTCCAAAAAGCAATAAAACAAAACAAAATGAAAGTGGTAAACTTTTTAGTATTAACTAAAAATGCTACAGGAATTATAAAAAGAAAATGAGAGTTGCCTGGAATGACAGGGAATCATTTTTAGAAGGAATCTCCAAAATTCCCCTCTTGCCGCCCAATGAATGAATGCTCCTTCAATATAATATTCCTAATGGACAGTCATTTGCCAAGGCACAAAGCACAGAAGTGGGCCTCTAACCATTCTACTTTTGATTAGAAACTACTCTAAGTTGTCATTGAGAGTAGAAATCATCCTTAAAAAAATAAACAAGATGGCCCCACAAAAACAACAGGTCTTTTTCAAGTATAGTTAATAAAACAACATTTCTATAAGTGATTGCTAGTGGATCCATTTATATATTAAAATTAAAAAAATTAAATTAATTAAATTAAATTAAAATTAAAAATTTATATATTAAAATTAAAAAAAGACCCATTTATATATTAAAATTGTACAAAAGAATCATTATGACATCATGAAAAATAAATTAAAGCTCGATGGAAGTGCTATTCTCCCTTCAAAATCAGGCTTAGCATGAAATAGTTTAACAGCATAGGTACTTATTTGAAAATAAATAACTTCATAGGAAGACTAAGTTGAAAATAAATAACTTCATAGGAAGACTAAGTTACACTATAGTCCTATATTCTTTAGCAAATAGATTCTTATGTTATATAAGGAGGGGAAGGGAACTCCCATTTTACTTGTGAGGAAATAGATTCAAAGTGTAACTTACTATTCAGAGTTAGTTAGCTGGGCAGTCATGTCTAGAATTCACATCTGACAGTACAGTCCTCTTTATACAAGGTTTCCTTTAAAGACTTCTCACCTATTTCTAATCTCAAACTCCCTACTAATTTATACAAGGTTTCCTTTAAAGACTTCTCACCTATTTCTAATCTCAAACTCCCTACTAATATCCTCAGGTCACCTCTATGGCTAAAATCTCTATTTGAACCTGCCATTTTTCAAGATATCACCAGTCTGTATCTTTCCTCTTGGTCATACTGTTGGGAAAAGCTATTTATATTGCCTATCTTTACCTCCTCATTGTCCACTCATATTCAGAAGCTGACTTCAACCCATCATTCAAGTGGAACTACTATCTCCCTAAGTCATTTGCAATAAAAATGCTAAATCCAATAGTTTTCTCAGCCTTCAGTCTTCTTGACCCATCTACAGCTTTTCATACTGCTGATTAATGTTCCTCCTTTTCCCCAAATGCTCTCTCTTCACTCAGTCTTAGTGACAAGGCTCTCTCTATATTCTTCTGCTACCTATCCGACTAAAGCCTCTCAGTTTCCACTGTGGGATCTTTCTACATATGTCATCCTTTTAAATGATTATACCTCAAGGCTCCCTTCTGGGTCCTCTTCTCTTCCTTTTCTATACTCTTCCCTTGGTAATCTCATCACTTCCCATGGGTTCATCTGTAGCTCTATACAGATATCTGGTCCTCATCTCTCTCCTAAGGGACAGAACTTCACTATCAATTGCTTTCCATACATCCACACCTAGATATTCCATATGTATCTCAAACCAAACATTCTCCCAAAAGTCACCTCTTCCTAACTTCTGTGTCAAAGGCACTAATGAACCTTTCATTTGCCTAGATCTGAAACCTTGGAGTCATCCTCAACTCTGCACTCTTTCTCACCATCCATCCATCTCCCATTAGTTTTTAAGTCTTGTCAACTCTATTTGCACATCATCTCTCAATGGTCTGTCTTTCTTCTCACAAGGCCACCACCCAAATCACCACCCCTTTTACCTCCTCTCACCTAGACTGCTGCAGTAACCTCCTAACTGGTATCCCTGTCTCCAATACCAATCTTCTTCATTCTATCATCTACACAGATGTTGAACTGATACTCTAAAGCACAGAGCTGAACATGCCACTCTCCTGCTCAAGATATTATCATGGTTCCCTACTGGTTCTGGGATCACATATAAATTCTGTTCGGCACTGAAAGCCATTCTCAAGCTGCTCCTACTACATCTTCCCTGGAGTCTATTGTTCCTCCTTTGGTCTCAAAAAGGACCAGATTACACCTTACTTCATGTACTATTTATACTCCAAAGAAAACTGGCTGAATTGCTATTTCCCATCTATGATATTCCATCTCTCCAGTCTGTGCCTCAGCATACACCTAGAATGCTCTCCTTCCTCACCTTCACATCTTGGAATTCCTAATTCCCTTTATGACTCAGCTCAAATGCCACCTCTTACAGGAAGCTTTTTCTGATTCCCCCAGGGAGTAATGCTTTCTACTTCCTATTCCCCTAAATTTCCTCTGTTGTGTTCATGTATAGGTGTGTGGTATGTGATATGTATATCCCATATACAGTGATGTGCGCATAATGTATCCATAGTCTATATTACATACACTTTATGGATATATTACATAGATAATATGTTGTATCCACATAGCTGTACACACTGTTTCCTCCCCCAGTGCACTGTAAGCTCAAGGGAAGGAACTGCTTCATTCATGGATTTGTGTCCCCACAGCCTAACAGTTGCTTAATAAATACTTGTTGAATTAAGTTGTGATTTGATAATGTGGGTGTTTCTTTCTTACCCCTTCTGAGATAATGAACATTATATATACTTCAATATGAAGTATTTATCTTTGTTTCAAAAACTTATCCAAGAAAGAGAGGTACTTAAGAAGCTGCCAATCTGGGGGTTAGGTAATTCCAAGGAGGAGGCGGCCAGGTGGCGCAGTGAGTAAAGCGCAGGCTCTAGAGTCAGGAGGATGCGAGTTTGGTTCCTGCCTCAGACACTTAACACTCACCCCCACACACACACATGAACAAAACTAGCCATGTAACTTTGAGCAAGTTACTTAACCCCAATTGCCCTTCAAAAAACAAAAAAAAGAAATTCCAAGGAGTACCACCTACTATAGTATATACTCCTACCATAGTATACTAGCAACCATTGAACTCAACATTATTACAAAGAAATCAAGGTTACAAGAGATGGTCTCAAATTTCAAGAGCCAATTACTTCCAATAGCCTACAAATACAAGAATAACTTTCAATCAACAACAATATTCTCCTTTTCTAGCATTACTGAAATTCAGTATGTCCTCATCATCAATAACTCTAGATCATTTTCCCTACCAAAAGGGCCATGTATACAATACAAAAGACTGTAAATAATAAATTTTAAGATTCTTCAAGTTACCTTTTCTTCAACATCTTCTTCCTTCTCTTCTGACTTCCGTTTATTGGATCTGCCATTCAAAATGCAACAAGTCCCAATTTGAAAAGGAAGCAAACTTCATATCTATACTAACAATAATGCTCTCACAATTCAGAGAACTACAGGTTTTACACTTACCTTATTTACAAAAAGGTTCACATAATTTCATACTGATTAAAATCCCAATCTGTTTGCAAATTATCTCATAAACTATCTCTATCTTCATCCCCCAAAAATGATTTTGTAAAGGAAGATGTTTTTAAAAGCACTAAAAATCCACTCACATAATGAGATCTCCAAAGACATTAATAAACTCATAGGTAACATTTAAATATGCTCTTCAGAAGTAGATTTTTAATGTTAAGTAAATGATTTACCAGGGAAAGAGTCCCCACAAAGGGAGAATTGGGTGCCACATAAATTGCCAAGATAAGTGAAATCCTCCAAATCCCTTCCACCAATATTTTAACCAATATAATATGAAAATCACTATTCGTAAAGAAAAGTTGCCTAATTAAGGCATAGGCCACACTGACCCTTTTGAAAACAGAGATATAATAGGAGGTTGCTTGCCAGAGCTTCTTGTAATCCTTGAGCTAGCTGAAGATTCTGTTTAAAAAGAAAAAGAAACTCAAGGTAAACCCTCATTATATAACTGAAAACAGCACCTAGTCATAAGTACAGTTTAAAAAATCCCAAAGGATAGAAATGTAGTACTTCACCAACATGATCAAACCATTAGAGGAAAAAGAATGGAATGAACATTCTATGAAATATAGGAGATAAGCTATTTTTCATCCATTCAATTAACCATAGGAGGCTATGATTCCTATAGAAGGAAATCCCACAATACCATTGATGATGCATCAAAATCAAGGCAACTCACTAGTCTATTTTAACTTCTAAACTAGAATGAAAGTGTATTACATTATCTAACAGCAATAAATGCTACAAAAACTGAAGAAATGTAGGCTGATAGTGCCAATGATGGCATCTGAGGGTTTAAAGAGAACAAGCAGTAGATTCAGACACACAGACTATTCTACATAGTCTAATGAACTCAAGTTCATTCACAAGTCATTTGTTTACTATTTCTGTGCAAGACTCAAGTATTCTATCTTAAGGTCTGTTTTGTACCAGATATGAGTGAAAAGGATCCAAGAACAGCACTACCCGTGTAAATATTCTCACACTTGGTTGGCAAGCTAGAGAGTCCCTTCCCTTCAAGGCCAGTGTAACATTAGAATTATTATAAGTAACTTATATGTACAAAGTTTAAATTCAATTACTTTTAGACTTGCCATGTGATTTACTTCTAGATTTTCTGGATTTTGATAAAGATGTTGATGATCCAGTTGCTTCCTCCATCTCTACTGTACTATCTTCTTCAATACTTTTCTCAAAATCGTTGTTCAAAATATGTCGCTGGTATAAGTACCGTTTTCTAAAGAACCATTCACTTTTGCATTAAGATTATGGTTTCCGTTCTCCAAAGACAATTCTTTATGTAACAAGAATTTTACTTTCGCCAAGTAACCCTCCTAAAGCAGGATAGAAACAATTTAAACAATAATTAGCACAAGAAAGCCTACAATATTGGGTGGTCAAGTGGTGCAGTAAGAGCGCTGGCCCCAGAGTGGAGAGACCTGGGATCGGTTCTGGCCTCAAATACTTGACACCCACACAAAATAACTGGCCATGTAACCTTGAGCAAGTTACTTAACCCCAATTGCTTATTAAAAACTCAATATCTATCTTGGGCATCCATAATAACCTGGAGAAACTTACATAAACTGATGTTGAGTGAGAAGAGGAGAACCAGGACAAATTTGTACACAATTACAGACACAACATGTGTGTGGTGACTAACTTTGAGAGACTGGACTCCTCTCAGCAATGTAAGGTTATAAAACAGTCCAACATTAGAAATTAACAAAAATCATCTAAAAAGGAATTACCTTTTCTGGAACAATAGCCTCATCCTTTTCTAAATCTTTAAGCCTGAAAGAAGAAAACAGAGTTGTTACAGTACAGTATCTCCTATAGCCAAAACACACAAATACACCTCCTAAAGCAAAATAAAGACAATGGAAATATACATTTCTACAATAAATCTGGGCCAGGGATGGTGGGATAAAAATAGAGAATATCAAGTTCATGAGTTCCTAAAAATAATGCAATCAAAACAAAAGGACCAAAGCATGCTATAATATCACTAACATACCCAGTGGGGCTACATGCCTTCTTTAAATGTCAAAAGGTGCCCAGGTATACTTTATCAGTTGGCTCAAATGAAACCTAGAAGGACTCTCCTTTGCTGGCTCATCATCCATCATGCTCCCTAACTGTGGGCATTCCAAAGGCTTTGTCCTCGACCTTCTTTCTCTTTCCTTTGCTCTTCATGATCTGACTAGATCCCATGGGTTTCATTATCCTCACCATGAAATAATTCACAGATCTATAAATCAACTCCAGACTGTAGTCTCTCTCAAGTTCCAGATCACCAACTACTTACTGGACACTTCAAACTGTATGTATATTGCCTAGATATCACAAATTCAGTATGTCTAAAGCAGAACACCATAAACTGATACAAAACAAAGTGATCATAACAAGAACAATTTATACAATGACTTCGTTATCATTCAGTCATGTCTGACTCTCTATGCCCCTGTTTTTCTTGACAAACATGCTGGAGTATTTTTGCCATTTTCTTCTCCAAATCATTTATCATATGAGGAAACAGAGGCAGGCAGAGTCATTTGCTCAGGGTCCCATAACTTAGTATCTGAGGCCAAATCTGATTTCAAGTTTTCCTGACTCTGGACTGAGTGCTCTATCCACCTAGCTGCCCCACACAATGACTACAGTTCTATAAAAGAAAACTGAAAAACTTAAGAACCATGATCAATGCAGTGATCAATCACAACTCTAAAAGACTAATGATACATCACGTTTCCCACAATCTTAGGAAAGAATTATGTAACCAAGATTAAGAGGGAAGTGGAAAATTGGGAAAGAATTTTACAGTGTTTCTGATTAAGGCCTCATTTCTAAAATATACAAAGAATTGAGTCAAATCTATAAGAATACAAGTCATTCCCCAATTGATAAATGGTCAAAGGATATCAACAGGCAGTTTTCAGGATGAAATTAAAGATTTATAATAAGTACACGAAAAAATGCTCTAAATCACCATTGAGTAGAGAAATGCAAATCAAAACAACTTTGAGGTACCACATCTGACAGGCCAGATTGGCTAAGATAACAAAAGAGAAAAATGATAAATGCTGAAGAGGATGTGGAAAAATTGGAACACTAATGCATTGTTGGTGGAGTTGTGAACATATCCAACCATTCTAGAGAGCAACCTGGAACTATGCCCAAAGGGCTATAAATAAGTGCATAGCCTTTGTCCCAGCAATACCACTTCCAGGGCTGTATCCCAGAGATCGATCATAGAAGTGGGAGGAAGACCCATAGGGACATAAATATTTATAGCAGCTCTTTTTGTGGTGGCAAAGAATTGAAAATCAAGGGGATGCCCATCAATTGGGGAATGGCTGAACAAGTTGTGGTATATGAATGGAATATTATTGTGCTATAAGAAATGAGGACAGACTTCATCATAACCTGCAGAGACTTTTATAAACTGATGTTGAGGGAGAAGAGCAGAACCAGGAGAAATCTGTACACAATTAAAAACACATTGTATGTGTGATATGGACCAACTTTGTCAGACTGGACTCCTCTCAGCAATGTAAGGTTATAAGACAACTCCAAAAGACATGATGGAAAGAGATGTCCACATTCATCCAAAGAAAGAACTAGAGTCTGAATGCAGACTGAAGCAAACTACTTTCTCTCTTTTTCTTTTTGTTGCCTCTTTCCCATTGTTCATTCCATTGGCTATAATCCTTCTTTACAACCTGAATAATGTTTAATGTGAAGGTATATGTCGATCCTGTATTTGACTGCATGCCTCCATGGGGAGGGGGAGAAAATTTTAAACTCAAGGGATTGTGGAACAACTGAATGTTGTAAACTTAAGGTAAATAAACAAATTTTTAAAAAATAAAATAAATACAGAATGCCTCCCGAAAACAAATGAAAATTTAAAAAAAGTTTTGAGAATATTTGAAATGGTCTTTACAAAATGAATGACTTTCAGTAGAATCATAATTTCATTATTTTAGTTTGATTAAGATACTATAAAAAAAGTTCTTAAATGTTTTTGATGAGACTAACTCCAATCTCATTATAAAAGTTGCTATTTTGGAAAGGTTTTTCTAGTTTAGATTTTTGCTATATCATAAAGGATTCCTATAGTAAAAAAAAAAAAAAATTGGGGCACCTAGATGGTGCAGAGAAGAGCTCCAGCCCTGGAATCAGGAGGACCTAAGTTCAAATCCAGAGTCACACACTTGACAGAAAACTAGCCATGTGACCTTGGCCAAGTCACATAACCCTTCTTGCCTTGCCCTGCCTTCTCCCCTCCAAAAAGAAAAAAAAAAGTAATTGACTAGAACTGAGAAGGCTACATACTTCTCAGTCATTGTAAATGTGTCATTTTATTTTTCATGACTATACTTAGTTGTTGCAAGGAAGGGATTTTTTGGGGGGTTGGGGGGAGAAGATAGTGACAATGATACCAAAAAAGGGGGAAGAAAATAAAGAATGTCAATGAATCATTAAAAAAAAAAAGATACCCACATCTCTTGAGGAGCAGGGAATGGGGGACTGAAGGGAGCATGCTCCAGAAGCACAGGGGCTAGAAGCTTCTTAAGGAACTCTGGGGCAAGCTAGAGGGAAGAGGAGGAGAGGCATCCATTAGATCTGATGACTGCAGAGAAGGATGAATTCTGGGGACCCAAGATTACCTTCAGATGGAAGCTGAAACTAGTCCAGCATAGTCTACTTAGCCTCTGCATGTAGTCAGACTGTGTGCTCAAACCTTGCATGCAGTCATGAAGAGATACAGGCTTTGGAAACCCCCTAGAATCTTCCCCTTTGATGAGGCATTTGCCAGAGGCCCAAACCTGTTACTAGCCTAGCCCTTCTTCCTCCAGCTAGACCCCACCCTTGATCCTCTCAAAATATCTATACCCAAATCAGTTACAGCCCTTAAAATAGCCC
>NW_027185755.1:5663406-5758136 GCF_028583685.1 Petaurus breviceps papuanus | reverse complement strand
AGAGCATTGGCCCTGGAGTCAGGAGGACCTGAGTTCAAACCCCACCTCAGACACCTGACACACTTACTAGCCGTGTGACCTTGGGCAAGTCACTTACCCCAAGTTCCCTCCAAAAAGCAAAAGGAAAAAGAAAATAAAGAAATGGTACACAAAAAAAGAAATTCCAAGGAACACGAGAAGTCTCAACCATTGAACAAGCAGGATGCTGTGAATGTCTAGCAATCAATGCAAATGAAGGCTAATAGACAGCCACACTCCTGGCAGATAGACTGACCAAAACCTGGGTCCCTGAGAAAAGACAGAGGGAGGAGATTCCACGTGCAAAATGTCATGTACTGCCTGATGAGTTACTAAAGCCCATTGAGTGGCCTTAACTGTTTGTTATAAGGGAGAATCCAATGGGGCATAGAGCCAAAAAAAGGTAGCAGATGTAAAATCCAGAGATGTATGGCACAGAGGGAATCTCCACAAAGCAAGTGAAAAGCACTGTTACCTGTAATGTAATACCAAGCAAAGGCAACTTCCCAGGTTCAAAATACCAGCATAGGTGCTCTCTATTTTATTCAGTAACAAACCCAGAACAGAGAAGATCAAAACATGACATCATTCAAAATACAGCATTTACTAAGTGTGATTAAATAATCTCCAAGTACAACCCCACCCCAGGACCTTCCAATCATTCAATCAATTACAAAGTCTCTGTTCTAAATACTTCTCCACCCCTAGGCTATACCTTCATTAAGTCCACCACAAAGCCCCTCTTCTCAAATGGAGATTAGTTTCCAAACATAAGGTCAAAAGTTCCCCACCCCTGGATCACAATTGAATCTACCCCAGAGTTACATCAAGTTTAAACACAGCACTTAATACCCAAATGGAGGTCTTTTCTTCATCTTGACAAGAGGCAAGTTCTCAGCAATCTTAGTTCCTGGGGAGACAAGGCTTAGCAAAGCCACAAGATACATTGCCAGTCCCTTCATGAATTTATCCTCGGTCTGTAGAACAGTCCTAGAACCCCTGAACACATTAGCAAAGCCCTCTCCCAGGATTTCTGTAAACATACAACAAGAAAATCCTTCTTCAGGGCTTCTGAACCAACAGAAAGGCTCCCAGACCCCTGCAACAACAGCACTGTCCCTCACCAGTGGACAGTATTCACTCTGTCTGCAGGACAGTCTCCAGACCCCTGCAACAACAGTACTGTCCCTCACCAGTGGACAGTATTCACTCTCTGTCTGCAGGACAGTCGCAGGCCTTCTTAGCGAACAGCCAGGTTCCAGGACTTCTTCAACAAAAGGACAGTCTTTCACCAGTGGACAAATCTGGCAAAATAACATCAAAACAGACAGACAAAGTACCAGCAAAACAGCCATGTCTCCTCCGTCCTTGGCAGCTCAGGGGGCAGGTCTCAAAAGTCCAGGGCAATTCAAAGCGGCCACCAGCAATTCTCTTAGTCTCTCTCTCTCCACGAGGTGCTGCTTCCAAAAAGATCTTCCGCCTCTCTCTAGTGTCTCTCCAAATCTATGTCACCAGCTCCTCCCAGTTCAGGACTTTCTTTTCACATCAAAAAGTCCATCCCACAGGTGGGATTAACAAGCTCTGGGTTTTAATACAATCAATTTAATACAATCAATTTGAAAACCAAGCCCAATACAGGGGGATCTCCACATTCCATTACTATCACAAAAGCACTGTTACCTCACAGACACCGCAGCGCCGACGCTTCACCCCACTGTCCCCATGGTCTTTTCCATTCTTGTCTATTTCCTCTCTACAACAGAGAGGCGACAGAGATCATGTTAGCAAAATGAGAAGCAATATTTTGAATCAAAACTGTTCCAGCAAGTTTGGAAATCAGTTTGAAACTATGCCTAGAAAGTTATTAAACTGTGCATACAATCTGACCTAGTGATCCCATTGGGTATACCCAGAGAGATTAAGGAAAGAGAAAAAGGACTCATGCACAAATATATTTATAACAACTCTCTTGGTGGTAAAGAACTGGAAACTGAGGGAATACCCATCAACTAGGGAATGGATAAACGTGTGTGTGTGTGTGTGTGTGTGTGTGTGTATGTGATGGAATGCTATTGTGCTATAAGAAATGATGAAGATGGTTCTAGAGAAAACTGGAAAGATTTTTATAAATTGATGCTAAGTGAAACAAGCAGAATCAGAAGAACAATTTATATAAGATAACATCACTATAAAGACAAAACTCTGACTTAGAAACTCTGATTGATACAATGAGACCAATTATAATTCCAGAGAACACACAATGAAACATGCTACTCCACCTCCTGAGAAATGACAAGACTCAGAGTGCAGATTGAAGTGTGTGTTTGTATGCATATGTATAACACATATATATACTCACAAAGCTATACACACAATTGATGAGTAATGTGGAAAGTTGTTTTGAGTGACTATACTTGTTCATAACAGTTTTTACTCCTTAATGGGGAGGGCAAGGGAGGTGAGAAAAAATTCAAAACTGAAAATAAAATTGAATCTAGAAAAAAATTAAGTTAAAAACGAATGATCTCCCTTCTAAGAGGTTACATGCTTACCTTTGTCCCAGGGTAAGGCCAACCAAACGAATCACATGCAGGGTGCAATGATGATAGACTCCTCATAAGTGTCTTGGGCTTCATCATAACTTTGCACTTGATCTATGATAAATTGGGAATGATAAAGGAGGGACTCTGCTGTGAACTGGCAAAAAGTCAACCCAGAAGGAGGAATTATTGTCTTTAAAAAAGAAAGGATAATAGAGAGTGGAGTGAAGAGAAGAGACAGGAGTCAAAAAAGAATGATTTTCCTTTGTCAGTAAAGAAATCATACTGTCTTATTTTTGGTTGCAGGAAAAAATCCATCCTGAACCCCAGAGTACCCTGGGACAATGGTAAACTTTTGTTCTGATTTTCAAGCTAGAGAAGTGGAAAAGTCTGAGAGCTCAAGGTTGTGCTGAAACTTTCTAAAGAGTCAAGTCTCCATAGAAGAGTGTTAAGGACTCAGGATACTCACTTCTATCCTCTCAATGAGGTCTTCATAAGTGGCATCAGTATTTGTCTGTAAAAATTCCATAACTGTTTTACTCAGGTATATCTTCTCATGCATCAGTGAAAACATGGAAGCGTATTCATCACTCGATTCCATCAGAATATAGTCAGCAAAACCTGGAAAAGAGGAATTCATAAAAGAGGGATGCATAGAGTAATTACGTCAAATACGCAAGGCATCACAATATAGATCCAATTGGTCCCAGAGGACCTTGACAACACCTTCTCACTTACAAGCTGTCAAATATGGTCACTGTGTTGGTTGACTTAACTATTTTGGGGTAAAAAGGGAGAGTTCTAATTGGGGTCATAGAGAATATTGGGAATTAGTGATAGAACAAAAACATGACAAAAATATTTTATGTCTAAAATGTTGGGGCGGGGGGGTTTGTTCTCCCTTGGAAGTATAGTGGCCACTCCAGGGCCCAAACCCAATGCTGATCAGCATGGAAGCTTTAACCTGTTCCATTTGTAAAAGCAAGCCAGTTTATGCCTCCTTAGCCTTCCTGGTGCCATCTCCATATCTGTTCCAGGTTTAATATGGACACCCAGTCAACTTGAGCCCCATTGAAGCTCAGAACTCCTAAACTCAGGAGATCCTCCAGTCTCTCCAACAACAGGGGCTACAGATTGCATAATCACTCTTGGCTCTAAAATGTGTTTAAATTTAATTTTTTAAATCTGCAAGGTGGACTATGTGAAAGAAGGAGTTATTGTAGACAATTCAAGGGTCATCATTTAAGAGTGAATATTGGATAGTGGAATTTTGGTAACCTAGCTCAGAATCAATCTTTGAATCAGTATGATGTCTAAACAAATGCTCAAGAAGGTAGGCTTCAATTAAGTAAGTCTAAAGGGGAAGTTTTCTTTTTTTTTCTTTTTCTTTTTTTTGCCTTTTGGAGGGCAATTGGGGTTTAAGTAACTTGCCCAAGGTTAGACAGCTAGTTTTTTTTGTGTAGGTGTTAAGTGTCTGAGGCCGGAATGGAACTCACTTCCTCCCAGCTCCAGGGCCGGCGCTTTACTCACTGTGCCACCTAGCCAACCCAACAGGGATAGTTTTTGGTAGAATTTGATGCCTTTTTGAATAGAGTGAAATTTGGCTCTTTCTTCCCTTGTATGAGACTTTAGTTTGTTTATAGTCTCAGAAATCAGACCTAAGTTTTCCAAATATGATATGATATATATATATATATACTTTAACTCCTGTGCAAATTTTTTTGAATATTAAGATTATTTGTCAAGATATTTCTAGTACCCAGGAAGTTTAAAGGACTTTGTACAGGTTAAAAAAATATATAGGCACTTCAAAACTCTGACTTTGAAATCATCTTTCAAGACACCTGTTGAGAATCCAATTATAGCTTTTTCTCCTCCATCATAAGCAGCAATTCCTCATCCATGTATGGGGCCAAGTGTTTTGGTCTCCTAAAGAAAAAAACAAAACAAAATGCATACTTAACATTTTATCTCTTTTAAGAAAAAAAAAATTAAGCCTCAACTCTGATATGAGCCATAAGTTAACTAGTCTATGTCCTGAGTGGTAGTAACAGCTGGTACTGAAGTACACCTGTGATACTCATTTTATACTCAGTTGGTACAAGGACATTAGAAACAAGAAAACTTAATGCTGGCAGGGATGTGGAGAAACAGGCATATTATGACATTACTAGTGGTGCTGTGAATTTATGTAGTCTTTAAAAAAGTAATGTGGCAACATGGAAGAAGCTAATAAATTGGTCATAGACTCTAATCCATTGATCCCTCAGAGTAAAACTATGCTTTAAGAATATTATTGAAGGAGTGGCCAGGTAGCACAGCAAGTAAGAGCACCGCTCCAGTGTCGGGATGGCCTGGGGATCAAATCCGGGCTCTGACACTTAGCACCCACCCAGAAAAACCTGGTTGTGTAACCTTGAGCAAGTAACTTAACCCCAATTGCTTAGGGCCGGCTAGGTGGCTCAGCGAGTAAGAGCACTGGCTCCAGTGTTGGGATGACCTGGGGATCAAATCCGGGCTCTGATACTTAGCACCACACCCAGAAATAACTGGCCGTGTAACCTTGAGCAAGTTACTTAACCCTGATTGCTTTAAAAAAAAAAAAGAATGTTATTGAAAAGGAAAGGTAACTACTATTTTGAGGGAGGCGATGAGGGGGAAAGGGAGAAAGGACACAAAATTGATCTAGTATTAGAATAGCTAGTACTACAAATGACAAACATATTGGGAAAGGAATGAAGTTACATACATAAATATAGCATAAATGAGATTTCATAGGAAGACATAGGAGACACATAGGAAATCTCAGTAATTAAATTAATCTTTTTTTTATATTTTTTTGATTAAACTTTAATTTATTAATTTGTTTGTTTCCTTTTAGTTTACAGGATTCAATTCCACAATTCCTTGAATTTCACATTTTGTCCCCCTCCCTCCCCTCCTCCCCATTTAAATTAATCTTATTAATATGGAAAATAGTAACCAATGGCTAATGAAAGATTTTTTTCCATATGAAACTGTCAGGGCTAAAATTTGTGTTAATTAAATAAAAGGCTGTTGAAAATTTCATTCATTTCATTTTTTAAAAATTATGCATAGTTAATGAGATTTCTTATGTGTCCAGACTTTAGGGATACCCTGTACAAAGAACAATCCCCAAAAGATGAAAGTTATTTAAGTAATGTTTTTGTTTATACTAGTCCCTCTTTCCCTGAAGGATATTCTCCTGGTCATCTTGGCCTCTTAAAATCCTCTAAGACATTGTTCCAGTATTATTTCTGAAGACTCCCCTGAATCCTCTCCTTCAGATGAGATCATAACCCTCTTTTCTGTTCCCATGGAAATTTGTATTTCTGATAAGAATGTCACATTCATCTCATGAAGATGTCCCCTGCCATGGCAGAAAGCCCCAGATTCCAGATTTGCCATGGAAAAAGAGTCTCAAAAGTTCACTGAGGAGAATCATTTCTTCAGAATTAGATTGGAGCAAATAGAAGCTAATGACTTTATGAGAAATCAAGAT
Source organism: Petaurus breviceps papuanus (assembly GCF_028583685.1). Classification (NCBI taxonomy): domain Eukaryota; kingdom Metazoa; phylum Chordata; class Mammalia; order Diprotodontia; family Petauridae; genus Petaurus; species Petaurus breviceps. Next base: position 5,752,055 of record NW_027185755.1, on the reverse strand, counting down.
GCTGTTAAACAGATCCAAACAAATGAAAGAATAGAAGGCAATGTGAAATATCTCATTGGGAAAACCACTGACCTGGAAAATAGATCCAGGAGAGATAATTTAAAAATTTATTCGACTACATGGAAGCCATGATCAAAGAAAGAATCTAGAAATCATCCTCCAAGAAATTCTCAAGGAAAACTGCCCTGATGTTTTAGAACCAGAGGGCAAAATAGAGGTTGAAAGAATCCACCGATCACCTCCTGAAAAAGATCCCAAAAAGAAAACTCCTAGGAATATTATAGCCAGGTTCCAAAATTCCCCAGATTAAGGAGAGAATATAATAAGCAGCCAGGAAGAAACAATTTGAATATTGTGGAAACACAATCAGGATAACCCAGGATCTGGCAGCTTCTACAATGAGGGATCGAAGGGCTTGGAATGTGATATTCTGGAGGTCAAAGGAGCTGGGATTAAAACCAAGAATCACCTACCCAGGAAAACTGAGTATGTCAGGGGAAGAATAGAGGGCTTTCAAGCATTCTTGATGAAAAAGCCAGAGTTGAATAGAAAATTTGACATTCAGATACAAGAAGCAAGAGAAGCATGAGAAGGTAAACAGGGAAAAGAAATCATAAGGAACCTATCAAAGTTGAACTATTAACATTCCTACATGGAAAAACTATAATTGACTGATGTGGCCTGCCCTCAAGTTGCTTATGTTCCAGGAATAGAACACATAAACAGATTAGTAAATAGGAGACAATCTGAGAAGGGAGAGAAGTGCATTTAGAGCCTAGGGCCCCAACAAAGCTCATCTTCCCCATAGGAAGTGGATGCAGCCCATAAAGTGACTTTAGCTTGTTTACTAGATTAGGGTCCTAGTGCTTTGATTGACTTCCTCTTTGTCTCCCTCCCTTAGGGGAGGGAGCAATGGGGAAGATAAGGTGTCCTCATGGGCACCAATCCTTTCAGGATGTTAGCAATCAAGGAATATTGTTTGAAATGTGTACCATAATTTGGTTTATTAATTATTTGACATAGGAGCCTTCACTCCTAGCTATTTAAACAATCTTATTTTTATTGATATCTTTTATTTTTGCCACTTTTAAGTCTATTTCCAAATATATCCTTCTCTCTCCCCTACCCAGTTACTAGCTCTTTGGAAAAAAAAAAAGGGATTTTTTTGGAGTCATGCAAAACATATTTCTATATTAATCAGATTGTGAAAGAAAATACAGATACAGCTCCCCCCTCAAAAAAAAATTAAAAAGGTGTTTAAGAAGAAAAAAGCATTTTGGCAAACCAACACACCAATCCTGTCTGGCAGTTTGTGCAATATTTCAAAAATATAATCCTCACCTCTGCAAAGAAAAAAGGTACATTTTCTCAACTATTCTCTATGACCCAATTCTGCCATAATTACACACTTGTATTTTTTGTTGTTCTTTCCATTTGTATTATTAGAAATCATTTTCCATATCGTTTTTCTCTTCTGCTGACTTCATTCTTTATCAGTTCATTTAAGTCTTCTTCTTTCTATTCCTGTGTGTAAACACACACACAATTGCAATAAAAAAAAATAAAGTAGGCTGGGGTCAGATTGGGAAGGGCTTCTGTTATTTGAATTTATTTTTTAAATCACACACACACATACATTTCAGATGGCAAAAATCTACATTCTCTTCCTCTTGCTCCAGTATCCTTTCAAATTGAGAATGAAAGAAAAATGAACCACCTCCCCTTTATAAACATATGTGGGCAAGCAAAACAAATTTCCTCATTCTGATTCCCCCCTGCTCCAAAAAAAAATCTCACTCTTCATCTCTTCCTTCATCTCTTTATCAGGTGATAAGTGACACATTTCATCATTAATCCTCTGCAATTGTGCCTAGTCATTATGCTGAGCAGATTCTCTAATTTTTTCAAAGTTCTTTGTCTTTACCATATTCTTGTTATTGTAAAAGTTGTTCTGGTTCTGTGCATTTCACTCTGCATCAGTTTTCCCAGGTCTTTTTGAAAATATACCTTCCATCTTTTCTTGCAGGACAATAATATTCCGTCACATTCACATACCATAACTGGTTTAGCCATTTCTCAATTGATGGACACCTCTTCAGATATATACTTTTTGCCACCTCTAGAAGAGCTATAAATATTTTGAGTGTCATTAAGATTCTTGTTTTTTTGCATACAACTAATCTCTCTCTTAATCTACCTTCTCTCTAATTTTCCCTTTTCCCCCTTCTCCTTGTACCCAACTTTGTACACATGAGCTTCCCTCATTTGACCACTTCAGAGGAGACACATGTAGAATCTCCCAATATTTGAATATAAACATTTTATTCTTGTTTAATTATGTTTATCTTTTTATGTCACTCAACTTCTATGTTTGAACTTCAAAGTTTCCACACAGCTCAGGTCTTTTCACCAGGAATATTGGGGAGTCTTCTGTTCAATTATAGGCTTCATTTTTTCTCCTGTAGCACTATACTGAGTTTTTTTTTGATAAATTATTCTTGTCTATAGTCCCATATCCTTTGCCTTCTGGAATATTATATTCCAAGCTCTTGGCTTCTTCATCAAAGTGGCTACTAAATCTTGTGTGACCATGTGACCTTGGGCAAGTCACTTAACCCCAAGTGCCCTCCAAAATAAAAAAACCTTGTGTGATTTTGACTGTGGTGCCTTGGTACTTTAATTCTTCCTTCCTGGCTATTTGCAGTATTTTTTCTTTAACTAGAAATTTTGAATTTTGGCTATCATGTTCTTGGGAGCTTTCATTTGGGGATGTGACCAGTGGATTCTTTTTATTTTCACTTTGCCCTTGGGCTCAGAGATCTGGGCACTTTTCTTTTAAGATTTCTTGAAATATGAAGGATGTCTAGATTATTATTTTTTTTTTTGCCATAGAGTTCAGGTCATCCAATGTTTCTTAAATCATCTCCTCAATTTGTTTTCCAGGTCTTTTGTTTTTACTATGAAGCACCTTACATTTTCTTCTATTCATTCAGTCTTTTAATTTTGTCTAATGTTTCTTGTTGTTTCATGGAGTTACTGGCTTTCATTTGGTTCACTGAATTTTAGGGATTTTTTTTACCTCTTCTTAATTTGCTTTCTAAATCTTTCATTTCTTTTCCTTTTTTTTTCTTCTTGCCCTTTCATTCAATTTATAAAAACATTTTAAAACTCTTTTTTTAAATGCTTGCTTCATCTCTTACAGGCATTCTAGTTAAATTTGTGCCCAAGCTATATTATTTCTTCAAGGCTGTGCTCATGGATGTTTTGGAGTCGTTTTCCTCTTCTAGGTTTGAATGATCATATTAGCTTTTTATGATGGGATTCTTTTATCTATTTGTTTACTCAATCTAATAGCCTGCTTCAGATTTTATGGTAGGGCACAGCTCTGAATTCTTCTGGAGGGTACGTCTGGCATGGCCTTATTGCTGCTTTCTTAGGGGTGTTAAGGATCTCAGGGACAACTTAGGCTCAGGACCGATAAGTTTTCTTTCACTGCTCCCATAATGATCTCATCTAGGACAAAGTCTGATCCCTGCCACTCTGGTGAGCTCTGAAATTTCCCTACCTAGGCTGCTGCTGGATTTGACTTCTATCATGTGGCTGGAAAGCTCTGCTAGGTCAGAATGACAAAACTGCAGACTCTCTGGGTCTGAGATTTCAGAACTGATCAAACCTTTGCAGGTTTAAGACTGGGCTAGAAGCTGGCACTGTGACCACCCCCCTCTACTCCTGGGGTCTGAGCCACTCAGCTGCTACTGGCTTCTGAACTTGTTCCCCAGGACCTTCTGCCCTATACCTCTGGAGTGCTGCCCTTGGGCACAGTCCCTCTCCTCTATTCACCCTGGATCTGCGGACTTGGAATTGACCAGTGGGCAACAAAGCTGCCAGTTAGCAACTGTTCCTGCACCCTTCACTTGGCGTCATGCTATGAGTCTGGGACCTCCTTTCTTGCATCCCCTTCCTGGGTGCTGGAGTGCCTCCAGCAGACCTTGTCCTCAATGTCCACAAAACTTTCTGTCTCCCCATACTGATCTGGGCTGGAAAAAATGTCTTATTTTGACTTTTTCTTGGATTTCCCCATCAGAATTTGATCTGGTGCATTTTCTAGATCTCTTTGGAGGCAGGAATGAGGGACCAGCTACTGCTTCCTGTTACTCCAGTATCTTGGAGCTGCTATTTCTGTTGTTTGAATTTAAAATTTTTAGGTAATCAGGGTTAAATGATTTGCACAGGGTGTAATGGGAATGTAAATTTTTAAGATCTTCCCTGACCCTAGACTTAAGTGCACCTGGAGCCTGGGGTGGGAGCCTTGTTTTTTAGGAGATACTTTGTGATTGGGCAGTGGGTCAAGAAGGTTGTTACATTCTCTGAGCCAGGAGAAGGCTATATAAGACCTTGATGTGAAGCTTTGCTTTGGGGCTCACTTTGAGAAGTGTTCTGTGATTTGATAAGAGGAGACTCTGGGCAGCCGTTGAGAGCCCCCCAGCTTTGAAAACCCAGATGCTGATGCTTCCCTCTCTGGTAACTGTGATTTGGTATGGATGTATATAATGGTTGGACAGTTTAGAAGCCTGTCTGTTGAAATGTTCTTGTAACTTATGCTTGTAACCTCTGTATATTCTGAAGTTCGGGGTGCTGACCTTTTCCCCCTGAACTAGGTAAACAATATATATTTGATTGATTAAAGTAAGCTTGTTAACCCATTTTGAGTTGCTTTCCTTTAGCAAAGCAGATCTAAAAACGTGTGTTGGCAGACACTGTGGGGATGCTGGGGTTCTTGCCGCTACACAAGGTCACAGTTAGTAAGTATCTGAGGTCAGATTTGAACTCTGGTTCTCCTGACTCTAGGGTTGACATTCTATCCACTGAGCTACCTCGATGGCCCTGAATTCAAGTGTTAAATTAAGGAACTTAAAAATCCAATCTCCTACTGATGTTCATCTACTTTATGTCCAGTTCTTTGCCACCACAAAAAAAAGAATTGCTATTAATATTTTGGCATAGATGTGTACTTTCTGTCTTTAAGCTCCCTGGTGTTATATGACCAGCAGTGGGATCTCTAGGTCAAAGTTAACAACACTTTTGATCATTTAAAAAATATATTCCACACTGCTTTCTGAAATTGTTGGAATCCCACTTGGGAACCTCCATCCATCCAAATTGATCATCAGATTTGTTTGATTGAATGTTGATTAGGAGAAAATGGAATATGAATTCCTGAGAGGATCCCCCACAAGTAGAGTGAAGTAGCTTTCAAGTACATGGCTGTCATGGTATTGATTAGGACTGCTCAGAAGCATTTTTTAAATTCTTTGATGTTGGACTGTCTTGTGGGTAGTGATGTCCTCAGATAAGAGACCATGAAGATACAAAGGAAAACAATTCCAATAAGGAGAATGAATTAGTTACCTGAAAAGACTGATATGGAGGCAAAGGAAACTAATCAACTAAGATAGTTTTTTGTTTGTTTGTTTTTAACAGAAGATGGAAGCAAGGGAAGGCAAGAGACAATGCATGTGAGATTGTCATATGGTACTGTAAAAACGGTGTCAGAAGTGTTCTAACTAAAAACAATTTTTAAAAAAGGTCTTTTTTGTTATTGTTTAGCTATGTTGGGAGCAAAAGGAAACTGGGACTTCTGCTTGGAAGGGATAGGATAACTGACAATTGAGAGAAGGCGGAACTGTTCGACTCTTACTTTGCTTCTGGTTTCTCTATCAAGGAGAAGGATCTTTGGACTAAAAAGGACAGAACAAAAAGAGCCAAAAAGAAGCTGACAGCAAGGCATCACCTAGTTGACTTTAATGAAATCAAGTCTTTTGGCCAAGATGAATTATGTCCTGGCAAATGGGATTGCCAGCCCACTGCCAGTGATATTTGAAACATCATGGAGAACAGAAGCATTGAAGGATGCGAGGAGAAATGTCCCAATTTGTTAAAAATGGGGGTGGAGGACGCCAAAGAAAGGAGGAATAGTCTGGAAACTATAGACTTGTGGGCTTGATATCAATTCCTGGGAAAATTCTAGAACAAATTAGGAAAGATATAACCAGCAGGTGTTGCTATGGAGAGCAAAATCAACTATATCCACTCCTTTCTTATTTCCCCTTCCCTCCAGGGAAGGGAGTGGAGTGGAGTACTCCCAAGCTACATCTACTGTCCACCCACTGGGGCAGGTTCAGTGCAGGGCCTTCCCTTTTGGCTGTCACCCTCTCCTCTGATATCTCCCCTCCCTTCCAGTAAGGTGCAAAGACTTTTTTGCTTCAGCAACCATCACTGCACCATGCTCAGCCTGCCTCCACTGGGGTTAGAGACTTAGCAGTACTCAGCTAACAACAGGCTCCCTTATGCCCCAAGGGAAGAATGGGAGTTATTTTAAGAGACTGATGTAGATGGGACAGGGAACTCATCAAAACTTCAGGTTTTTTAAAGAAATGTCCAAAAGATACAGAAAATCTATGTAAAAGACACCAAATTCGTTCTTTGTTCTTTGGGGAATTTATAGAATTATTAACAAAATTAAACAGCTCTTTATGCCATCAGTGGAACTAAACAACTAGAACACTTCCTCATTTGGACTCTCCACCCAAAACCAAATATATGCAGGGGGAAATCACATTTCCAGGATGATCACATATGCTTTATGTGAAGAAAAACTAAATCCGAATAAAAGAATAGTTAGGATATAGCAAGAGAACAAATCATCAATGGATGCTTGATAAAACAAACAAGATGTAGGGGGAGGGCAGAGAAGGAAGTTGGAGAAAGGCAGGAAGAGGGAGAGACAGACAGAGAGGAGGAGGGGGATGAGGAAGAGAAACATGGGTGACTTTTCTCACATGTTCAGTTCATCTACCTCTTTCAGAAATATTGTTTTCTTTTCTTTTTTTCTTTTTGGAGGGGGGAAAGTAGGGCAATTGGGTTAAGTGACTTGCCAAAGGTCACATAGCTAATTTTGCATTAAGTGCCTGCAGCTGGATTTGAACTCAGGTCCTCCTGACTCCAGGGCCGGTGCTCTATTCACTGTGCCACCTACCCGCCCCCAGAAATATTTCTTCAGGATCATGATCTAAAGCAAAATAAAAGGGCAAGCTTCTATGACCATGGGGCATTCTTATCTTGTTTTTTAATTTCATAATTAAATTTTATTTTTCCCTAGTTACATGTAAAAACAATTTTAACGTTATTTTTCTCAAATTTTGATTTCCAAATTCTCTTTCTCCCTCCCTCTTTCCCTCATGGAGAAGGCAAGCAATTTGACATGGGCTATTCATGTACAGTCATGCAAAACATGTTTCCGTATAAGTCATGCTGTGAAGGAAAACAGACAAAAAACCCCCAAGAAAAATAAAGGAAAAGTATGCTTTTATCTGTATTCAGACTCCATCAGTTCTTTCTCTGGAGATGGATAGAATTTTTCATCATAAGTCCTTCAGAATTGTCTTAGATCATTGCATTGATGAGAATAGCTAAGTATTTACAGTATATCATCATACAATACTGTTGTTATTGTGTAAAATGTTCTCCTGGTTCTGCTTTGCATCAGTTTATGTCTTTCCAGGTTTTCCTGAGAGCATCCTGCTTGTCATTTCTCATAGCACAATCATATATATTTGTTTAACCATTTCCCAATTGATGGGCATCCCCTCAATTTTCAATTCTTTGCTATCACAAAAAGAGCTACAATGAATATTATTTTACATATAGGTCCTCTTCTTTTCTTTGATCTCTTTGGGATACAGACCTGGTAGTGGTATTGCTGGCTCAAAGGGTATGCATGGTTTTGTAGCCCTTTGGGCATAGTTCCAAATTGCTCTCCAGAATTGTTAGATCAGTTCACAATTCTACCAGAAGTGCATTAGTGCCTTAATTTTCCCAAATCCCCTCCAACATTAGTCATTTCTTTTCTGTCATTAGCCAATCTGATAAGTATGGGATGGCAGCTCAAGAGTTGTTTTAGTTTGTATTTATCTAATCAAGAGTGATTTAGAGCATTTTTTAATGACTATAGATGGCTTTGATTACTTCATCTGAAAACTTGTTCATATCCTTTGACCATGTATAAATTGAAGAATGGCTCTTATTTCTAGAAATTTAACAGTTCTCTATATATTTGATAAATGAGGTCTTTATCAGAGATATTTGTTGTAAACATTTTTTCAGTTAATGACTACTGTGTATTTCCCTGCATCCTATTCTCATTTATTCTACTCTCTCCCCTTTCACTCTGTTCACTAAGAAAGATGTTTTGCTTCTGATTTTTACCATCCCCAATCTCTTCCATCAGTCTCACCTTCTTTAATCCCTCCCCCCCCTTTCCTGTATGTTAAGATGGATTTCTATCCCCAGCTGAGTTTGTGTTATTCTCCCTTTGAGCCAATTCCAATGATTAAGGTTCGTACAGTCCCCCCTGCCCACTTTCCGTCTTCAACTCCACTGTGTATGTCAGATAATTTACCCCATTCTACCTCTCCTGCATTCTTCTTTCTCATCCCTAATTTACCTTTTTAGATATATCATATTCAACTCACACCCATGCCCTCTATGTATACTCTAACTATCCTAAAATAATGATGAAGTTTTAAAGAGTTACAAGGATCATGTTCCCATGTAGGAATGTAAATAGTTTAGCCTCATTGCATCCCTTATGACTTCTTTCCTCTTCACCTTTTTATGCTTCTCTTGAGTCTTGTATTTGAAAGTCACATTGTCTATTCAGTTCTGACCTCTTCATTAGGAATGCTTTTGAAAGTCCTCTATTTCATTCAATATTTATTTTTTCCCCTTAACGGATTATACTCAGTTTTTCTGGGCAGGTGATTCTTGGTAGTAATCCTAGCTCCTTTGCCCTCTGGAATATCATATTCCAAGCCCTCCAATACATTAACACAGAAGTTGCTAAATCTTGTGTTATCCTCACTGTGGTTCCACAATATTTGAATTGTTTCTTTCTATCTGTCTGCTTGCAATATTTTCTCCTGGACCAAGGAGCTTTGGAATTTGGCTATAATATTTTCCTGAGAATTTTCATTTTGGGATATCTTTCAGGAGGTGATTGGTGTATTCTTACTGTTTCAATTTTACCTTCTGGTTCTAGAATATCAGGACAGTGTTCCTTGAAAATTTCTTGAAAGATGAGGTCTAGGCTTTTTTTTCAGGTTGCCCAGTAATTTTTTTTTTTTTAAAGCAATTGGGGTTAAGTAACTTGCTCAAGGTTACACGGCCAGTTATTATTTCTGGGCGTGGTGCTGAGTATCTGAGCCCGGATTTGATCCAGGTCATCCTGACACTGGAGCCGGTGCTCTTACTGGCTGAGCCACCTGGCCGCTCCTGCCCAGTAATTCTTAAATTATGTCTCCTGGATCTATTTTCCATGTCAGTAGTTTTTCTGAGGTATTTCACATTTTCAATGTTTTCATCCTTTTGATTTTGGTTGATTGTTTCTTGATGTCTCATGAAGTTGTTAGCTTCCACTTATAAAGTCCTAACATTTAAGGAATTATTTTCTTCAGTGAGCTTTTGTACCTCTTTTTTCCATTTGGCCAATTATAATTTTTAAGTTCTCTTTAGTGGATTTTTGTATATCTTTCTTCCATTTGGTCAATTCTGCTTTTCAAGGCATTCTTTTCTGCATTAGACTTTTGTAACCTCTTTTACCATTTGATCTATTCTGGTTTTTAAGGTGTAATTTTGTTTAGTAATTTTTGTGCCTCCTCTACCAAGCTGTTGACTTTTTTTCACAATTTTTGTTGCAGTACTCTCATTTCTCTTCCCATTTTTCCCCCTACCTCTCCTACTTGATTTTTAAAATCCTTTAGAGGGGCGCCCAGGTGGCACAGTGAATAGAGGACCGACCCTGGAGTCAGGAGGGCCCAAGGGAGTTCAAATCTGGATTCGACAGTTAACACACACAAACTAGCTGTGTGACCTTGGGCAAGTCACTTAACTTCAAATGCCCTCCCCAAAAAAGGTAAAAAAAAATCCTTTTGAGCCATGGCTTGGGGCCAATTCATATTTTTCTTTGAGGCTTTGTATGTAGGAGTTTTTACTTTGTTTTGACCTCCCCTGTCACCATAGCAATTTTCTGTAGCCAGGATCTTTTTCTGCTATTTGTTCATTTTTCTAGCCCATTTCTTGACTTTTAACTATTCTAAAGTGGGGTTTTGCTTCCTGAGTGTAGGGGGCACTATCTTAAACTGAAGTTTTTTTTTGTGCAGTGGTTTCCTGAGGTAATTCTCGGGACTTGCTAGGAAGAGTTTCAAGTCCCAGAATTCTCAGCAGGGGTCTCTTTCACTTCCTATATCCATAGAAGAAGAATTGGTTACAAAGAGATGAATGAACTTAGAAAAGGATGCAGTGATTTATTACAAAGAGTCAGCATGATTTCATGAGGGACAGACTGTATTATTTTCTTCTTTATGGAGTTCCTGAACTAACTGATCTTCAGAAAACTTGTCTAGACTTTAATATATTACTCAATATGGAATCTCATATTTTTCTGAAGAAAACATTAAGATGTGAATAGATGATAAGATGTGAACTAAATAAACATAAAACTAGATGGATTTGAAGTTGGCTATAAAGTATTACGTTTAGGGTCAAAATAATCAACTTCACAAGCACAGGATTGAGGAATCAGGGTTAGATGGCAATTTATCTGAAGATCTAGGGGTTTCATTGGACCATAAAGATACTGTAAGTCAGCAGTGAGGGAGACTAAGGTGTCAGGTGCAGGAACAAGAGTAGAAAATCAGGTTAGGAAGATACTCCCACACTTGGCTTCCTGAGAATGATTTTAGCAGTTAGAAAAAAAAAAATCATTCTTCTCTGAGTAACAAAAAGCAGATCAAATGGGCAGAGCAAAAAATAACTTTCAATAACACAGGAAACAGAAATGATACAGGATAATTTATAGGAGAGATTTATTTGAAGAAATATTACAACATATAAAAACTACATAAAGTATTTCCACTTGCATAAAGTGGTAGATTATTTAATACAATGCATAATAAAAACAGGTTTAAAAATCCAGAATGCACAAAGGGCACTGCACAGTTTGATTACTAAATGATTATTAGTTGATAATCTGAACACCACAAAACAGCTCAATGTCAGCCAAGGAGACAAACACTGTTTACAAGGACAGCAGAACAAAAACATATTTCAGTGCATGTTGGAGATCCTGGTGCCAGAAAGGAAGATGATGGGAGATGCAAAGGTTAATCCGTGGACTCTAAATTTTCTTGTTTAATTTTTTCTGAGAAGAAACAAGGTGAAGACACATTTGAATAGAAAGTGACAGCATGGTATTATGACTACCAAATGTGACAGTTTAAAGAACAATCCTATTAAATACCCGAAAATGTTACCACAGACAGCAACAAGCTGGTAATGTCTGAACACACACACACACACACACAGTTCTCCTCCACATAGTAGCTGCTCTCTTACACACAGCAGGCTAAAGTATTAGTATTCTCAATCTTTACTTAGCATCTGATACTCAGTAAAGGAAGCCCACCCAGAAGAGGGGCTCTCCCAAGTGATTTCCCTTCTCTGACCTATAGTCTCCTTAGACTCAATGAGCAAAGTGGGAAGGAAAAGGGGACAGCTGAGTTACCACAAACCACCCCTAAAATGTAATAGCATGCAATCCATTTCACACACCAGAAAGTCCTCTAGGCATACTGACACCTACCTGTGGCATTCTCTTTCACTTTGGCCACCACACAGAGCTTGATCTCTAGGCCTATGGCTTTGGCAAGGGGTGGAGGCACAGCATTGCCCACCTGCATGGGAAAGAGGGGAATAGAATCTGGTGTTGTGCAATAGGGTCCTGTGCCTAGATAGATCCCTGTGGAACACCTTGGCTTTCAGCACACTATCAGGAGGCAGCAGCAATCTGAGCAGGCCTCAGAGGATTTGAATCAGGGTGCCATTCTACCCCAAATTCTCATTCTCTTTCCCAGTCTATTTTTGAGAGGGTCTTGTTCTTAGAGACCTCAAGGCCACCTAAAGCCTTCTGGTAGGAGAGCCAAATGCAATTTATATCAAATATCTATTTGGCAAGAAAAATACTTCATTTGGTTCAAGTATCAATTGCACTAAGCAATGACAAAATTCGTAATAAAGCTCCTTCTGGCAGCCTCAAAAGAATGGAAGTTAACACTAACCTGTCTGTGTTTATCTAAGATGTTGCCAAACAATCTGTAGGTATCTGGAAATCCTTGGGACCGGGCACATTCCCGTACGCTCACTACTCGGTGCTGTTCTGGGTGAAGTACTCGACCCTGTGGACACAAGAATCCATGTCATCAGTCCTTTCATTAAAAGAGTTCTCCTTTCATTAGAAAGCATGCACTTGGGGTGCCTAGGTGGAGCAGTGAATAGACTGCTCTATTCTATATTCTATATGAATAGTACCAGTCCTAGAGTCAGGAGGACATGAGTTCTAATCCGGCCCCAGACATTTAACACAAAAACCAGCCTGTGACCTTGGGCAAAGCACTGCCCTACCTTCATCTCTCCAAAAAAAAAAAAAAAAAAAATCGGCACAAACTTGCACTAGCCTTAATAGAGAAAAATAAGACTGACATCTCTCCTTCCTGTAACACAACAGGATCACCTTTGTTGCTTAACTGCAAGAAAGCTTTGAAGATGACATCCTGGGTTGGGGATCTCCACTGGGACACAGATTATTGGAAAGTGTATGTAGAGAAGTGGCAATGAAAACAATGCTCTGAACTGAATGGCTGTGTAGGAATGACAGCTGGGCCTCAAAATGCAAGGTCATTTATGGAGTGGCTCTATGGTAAGTACCAGTTACCAACATTTTTATGTTCCACGAGGGTGGGAAAATGAATGAATTCCACTTTCCCCCACTGACGCACCCATACCTGCTTGCCCATTGGTTCAGGATTAGTAACTGTAGTGCTGAAGAAGCCATCCCATTCCAATCTTCCATAGAGCCCAGCCCAGTGGTTGTGCCTGTTCCCTGTGTGGGGCAGGCACCATGGAATCAAAGTGTTGAATTGTCTATCTGCAGGATCACATGGTTTACCTGAATGGAAGAAAAACCAAGCTGAAATTCAGTGGAAAACAGTTATTTGGTATTTAATTTGATTGACCATTACAATGAAAGGGAACATTGGATTTAGAACAGCATCTTTCACCACAGATCAGAATAAGCTTCAAAGGAATATGCAATCTAAATGTACAAGATCACACCACAAGGATAATTAGAGTGCAAGGACATACATATGTTCAAGCAGAGAAAGTTTGTGGTTTTTAAAAAATAGTTATTGAGTGTTATTTTTGGTTTAACAAAACCTACATTTTCCAATATATCACAAACCCCTCTCTAAGAGCAAGAATTCTTAACCAAAAATGGACAGATGCAATCATAAAATATTAAATGGACAATCCAGATTATAAAAACTGAAAAGCCTCTGAACAAAAAAAGAACAAGAACAAAAACAAAGAGAAATGTAGCTAGAATAAGAGAAAGTATCTGAATAGGAAAAAAAAAATCTTTGCATAAGATATTTCCAATATAAAGTTAATTATCCAGGATATGTAAGGAATATTCCTTTTAAGAAAAGTCACTAAAACTGCTCATACCTTTTGATCCAGTGATCCCCCTGATCCCCCTGCAGGACATATACCCTAATGAAATTTATAGGAAATATTTTGCTCCCTTCTCACAGTAACCCAGTGATCCAGGTATAGCTGGGTAATATGAAGATCATTTAGAATCAATCAGTGAAGACTGGACATCAACTCTCATCCCTTCTGAGAGAACAATTCCAAGATTAGGAAATATACCTACCTTCTGCACAGGAGCAGACACCTCTGAGAGCTCCAGTGTTGCTACGTCCATTCTTCTTCTCGTGATGGGTGTATCGCAATTTCCTGGTTGTCGTACCGTCTGAGAGACGGACCTCAATGTTGGGTAGGTCACGCCAGTCTGATCCTGGGGCCAGGGGAATGTGTCTCATTCGGCCAGCTACCAAAGCACTCATATCCTGCAACCCAAATGACCATTACCTTTCCATTGTTGTCTCAAACCCTCTTCCCACCCAGGCCTATCAGACATCAATACATCAGATTCTGAAAAGTATTTTAGAACTTAAGATCATGCATTTTAAAGTAATAGCTCAGAACGTTTACCTCGTAAAAGTGACACTGTGAAGCACTGTTCCTTATGGGAACACAACTATTTACGGAGAATGATGACTAGGTATGTAAAGCATGTAAGGTCTTTTAAGACCAGCTACCAAACTAGACCAATAGAAAACATGGGAAATTTCAGCTACAGCTCAAGTCTGACCTTGCAGATGTGATCCCTGAGGATGGGCTGATACTGTGAGCCCCTTATTTGCCTTTGAAACCAGGACTGAGGTTCTCCATTGTAAGAGATCTCCAGGGCAGAAGCACCATTCCTAATCTCGGGAAGGTCTGACATTGTATCCCGTACAGTGATGGTTCGGAATGGAGCAGAGTTCATTCTGAAATACAGTGCAATCACCAGTGGAAATTCAGATTCTGAAAACTGTTTTGATCATATAACATCAATAACAATGCAGAATTGAAATGCTGCTTTGGTTGTCATTCTATTGCAGAATCTTTTTCCCCTCCAAAATTCTCCTGGTTCTCCTCCTGACCGTTTCTTCTCAGTCTCCTTCGCTGGATAATCATCATCCATGCCCCACACCTTCGACAAGGGTACACCTCAGGCCTTTTGTGCTGGGTCCTTCTCTTTCTATACTGTCTCTTGGTGATCTCCTTACTTTCTACAGGTTCTGTCTCTAAGTAGATGAATCCCAAATCTATATATGTAACCTTCACTTCTCTCCTAAGCTCCAAGCCCAAATCACCTACTGTTTGATGTACATTCACACCTACTTGAATGTTTCATTAATACCTAACACTCAATATGTCAAGTAAAAGAACTTATTTCCTCTAAATTTTTAATCCCCCCTCACTGAAATCCACTATTTTTTAACTTTCCTATTTCTATTAAGGGCACCCGGTCTTCTAGTCACCCAGGTTGGAAAGCTCAGAGTCCTCTTCAATTCTTCATTCTCCCTCACCCCCCATATCTAATCTGTTACCACAGCCTTTCTTGAATCTCTCCTCTTCTCTCTCCTCATACAGCCGCCACCCTGGTCCAGGTCTTTATCACTGCTCAACTAAACTACTGCACTAAACCTCCAAGTTGGCCTCCCTGCTTCCTCCCTCCTCACACAGCGGTGAGCACCCACCTCTCAATGTCACTCCCCTGCTTAAGAAGTCTCAGTGGTTCCCCATATTTTTTCTGGAAAAATTTCTGCAAAATTCTGCTTGGCATTTAGAGCCAACTTCCTGATGGAGCTGAAGCTCATCTTGGCAGAATGATTTCAAATTAGGCCCACCCCCCTCCCCACGTTCCAACCAAACTGGATTAGTTGTTTGTTCCCTGTATATCACATTCCATGTCACGTTTTCATGGCCTCATTCAGGCAGCTTCTGTAGTCAGAATGTTCTCTGGAACGACCTATATCTTGGAATCCCTGGCTCCCTTCAAGCCTCACCTGAAGAGGTCTTTCCTGATGACCTTCCCTCTGGTTGTTAGCAATCCCTCCCAATCGTGAAATTGCCTTGTATATATTTTATATCTCTTTATCTGGGAATATGTTGTCTCTCCCTTACTAAACATAAGCTCCTCAAAGACAAGGGATATCATCTTTGTCTTTGTAATCACCCAAAGCCTAGCACAGTGCCAGGTACACAGCAGTTACTTAGTAAGTCACAGAGTTGAATACTTGACTACAGAGTGTATAAAACCAACACTGCCAAGTCAGACAATACTAAGCAAAGTAGCACAAGGATAGAATGTCATGGAAGGCAGAGCATTCTATTACTCTGTACTGTACACATCTCCTTTTTCCTCCTTCTTTTCATTCCAACGGATGACTTAAGGCCTACTACTAGTGACACCTATAGACGATGAGCTCTGAGGATTTTATGTAAGGTTAAAGAGCTTGCTGACACCTCAATAGGGATTGGTTCCTGGGATAAATGGAATACTTCTGCATTCCTTTACCTTGTTATATTGCTAACAAATTTTTTGTCATCCACCACTACACTGAGCTGGCAGGCTCGGGGTGCGAATACATGCAGGGGCTCCGGAAACATGGGGAGTTTCTCGCCTGGGGCTGCAGCCAGGATGATGGCCCTTCTTCGAGTTTGAGCAACACCATACTGGCCAGCCTGGACACAGAAGACAAAGCATAAATTCTACAAAGTTAGCCCGACACACTAGACAGTATTTAAAAGTAAAGGTTATCTGTATTGCTAGACTCTAGGTCTACCTGTTAAATGGAAAAATTGCAAATATGCATAGCAAGGGAGATGTTGGCTTCGAAACAAGTTAGATTTATTGAATTGTTATTACTTACAATCAACCACACAGTTTTAAAGTTAATGCCAAAGTCATGCTAATTTATCTAATCATATATAAGTCCCTCACCCTAGGTCATACTAGATCATCTGCTTGTGGCGCTAACCAGAAGCTCTCTCCTTTTTAATGTCTTTTGTTTTTATATTAATCATAAATGTATATACCCTACCACCCTTGGAATTGAACCTTCCAGTATTGAAACCTTCCCTGTAGCAAAGAAAATAAGTTTACCAAAAACACCAATATGGTGACCTTGATTTTTTATATTCTATTCTGCCTTTAGTTATTTTGATAATTAACGACCTAGCCCTCTAATATAACAAAAAATCTGACATCTATGTCAGTAATATTCATGCCCATATAAGTGCACACCACAAAAAGCTGGAGACAAATATATGACTTCAATGGTAAAAGTCTTGCCAAAAAAAAATTTAGAAGTGAGCTAATTAATTAGTACTACTTAATTAGAAGTACCTTTCACAGTTATGGCTGGGGGTCAATATTTAATGAAACAAAGGGGTTCACAACAAAGAACATAGATAATTTCAATTACATAGAATTGAAAAGCTATGATACAAACAAAATTAAAAGCAATTGATTTGGGGGGAATCTTTGTAATAAATATGTCTGATCTAGTATCTAAGATATGTAGTTAGGCAATGAACATTGAGGACTAAAAGTTATTCCCCAATAGAAAATTGTTAAAGTATATGAATAAATAGTTCTCAGAGAAGAATTGCAAACTGTAAACCATAAAAAATATTGCTTAAATATATTTTATGCATAAAATGTAGATATTGTATAATATACAAAGTATATTGTATATAGATATATGTATATTGTGTATAATGTATAATACATTGCTTAAATAAACACATTTATACATAAAACATATATAAATATTATAATAATGTATATGATAAAATTTTATGCATAAATGCATAAAAATTTTGCAAAAAATAATATGGAAATAGACAATATTAGAGAGGTTGTGTCGAGTCAGGTGTGCTGATACCTCACTGGAGGAACAGTAAATTTGACCAAAGATTCTGGAAAGCATCTTGGAATTATGCCAAGGTGACTAATATCCTTAACTATTAGACCCAGAAGTTCCACTGCTGGTCAAATGCCTAAAGAAGGCAAATGATTTAAAGAAAACAAAACAAGTAGTCCCATATACTCCAAAAACAGTTCTGACAACATTTTTGGTAATATCAAAGAACTGGAACAAAGTAGATGCCCACAAATTTAGGAATGGTTAAAACAAGTTGTAGTACATGAACAATAGAATATTACTATGTATAACAGGAAAAGATGTATATGGTGAATACGGACGTATGGGAAGACATTTGAACTGATACAACATGAAGTACCAGATCTAAGAAAACAATAAAACATGCCTACAACAATGTATACAGAAAGAACAACAAATTAATTATATTGTTCAAATGATAATGATCGTGCCTGGACCGAAAAAAAGAGATGGGAGAAGGCATCTTTACTGAGGGGGTGGGAGAGACTATAGATGAGACACTACATAAAATGTCATACTTTTTTGATGTGAATGTTAATTTTGTTAATTGTTTTTGTGATCTTTACTATAAGGGATAGCTTTCTGGAAGAATGTATGTGGAAATAAAGGTAAAAGAAAACAAAATTTCTTTTTTTAGTTAAGGAAGAATGATTTAGGGTCAGAGGCAAAACTAACCTGCTGGACAAAAATGGGTTTTCTTTGATCTAACAGATATTAGGTATTAGAACTTCTTGAATTGTCACTATAAACTTAATTTCTTCTTACCAAGAAACCAATTAGCTTAAGAAAACAGGATTTGAGAAAGAATATTAGTTAAGAAAAAAAAAACATACAATTTGATTTCACTTTAGGAAAAATGGACTGAAATGATGTTAGTAAATGGAGTCCATTCTAACACACTGATAGAGAAGCAGATAAGGTAATAACAAGCAGCAGCATATTTAAGAGCAGCATCAAATTCCTGGCTACGTTTGTCTCCCCTGTATAGTCTCAGCATACCTGTAAGACGCCAAATGTGCACTGATATCCCATTCGAACCAGACATCGGAGTGTCAGCTTCAGAACCATGGAACGTTTGAATGACACAAAGTTTCTTACATTCTCTAGTAGGAAAAACCTGGGTCTGTAGTAATCACAGTAGCTGCAGGAGAATGGACATGACCTGAATAAGATTCTTTGCAAAAGGGGAGAATCAAACAACTAAATCCCACAGATACCTTTATTGTTCAGTAAACCAACTGATTGATCTGCCTAAAAGAGACAATGTGATAGAACGACCCACCTCCTTTGAATTCTCACTGTTATGTCTGAATGTGCCCTTGAATAGCACAATATATTGTAAAGTAGCAGTCATCAAAACTATCCAGTATTGGTTAAAAAGCAGAGAAGTAGATTAATAGAACAGACCAGATAGGAGAGAAATAGAAACAATGAAACTCAATAACTCAGTGTTCAATAAAGCAGAAAACAAATTAGTTATTTAAGAATAAAATTATTAAAGTTGTGATAAAAATTACTTAGTAAAGAAAGCAATTTTTAGAGACTGCTGGGAAAACTAGAAAACAGTCTGACAGAAATCAGACTTAAGAACAACAAGTTATACCATACTCCACAACACATTCTAAATAGACACATAGGTGCGGCTAGGTATTCAAATCTGGACCCAGACACTCACTAGTTGTGTGACCTTGGGCAAGTCACTGAACCCCAATTGCCCTGCCTTCCCCCCTGCAAAAGATAAAAAAAAAAAGTAGATATATGACCTCAATATTTAAAGTCATAATATTTAAAAAAGTAGAAGACAGACCATCAAACTCTCACAGCAATAGCTAAGACATATATTCTAAACCAAACAAGAGGTGATAATAAAGATAAAATAGATAACTTTGAACAGAAGAAATTGAAAAGTTTGTGCCCAGACAAAATTAATGTACCTTGGCTATATGGAAGGGGGGAAAAAAATCCCTTCATACAAAGCCTACTATGTGCCAGGCACAGCATAAATATTATCTCGTTTGATCCTTACAACCACCCCTGGGAGAGAGGTGCTCCCCATGTCACAGATGAGGAAACTGAGACAAATAGGTTAAGTGACTTGCCCAGTGAGACACAGTCAGTAAGTTTCTGTGGTTGCATATGAATTCAAATCTTCCTGACCTGAGGCCTAGTGCTCTCCACTGTGTTACCAATTGCCTCTAATCAAGATGGGAAATGGTTGGATAGGAAAAAAATCTTTGTATCAAATTTATCTGGTAAGGGCTTGGTATGCAAAATAAAGAATTATGCAAATAAAGTAAGTAAAATGTCCATATCTTCTAACTCAGAGATGCCATTATTGGGTTTGTACTCAAGAAGCCTTTCATAAGAAAGTTCCCACCTACACTCAAATATTGATAATACTATTTTTTGTGACAGCAATGAACTGGAAACCAAGTGGATGCCCATAACAATTACTGCCACACAAATGCAATGCAATATTACTGTGATATAAGAAATGATGAACACGATGAATACAGAGAAACATAAAAAAGAGCTACATGAACTGATGTAGATTGAAGTAGAGCCGAGAAAATGATATACACAATGACTAAAACAGATCTGTAAAACCACTAAAAAAATCAAAAGTGAATGTTGAATAAGTGACTTGTCTATTTTTAAAAAATCGTATCGGGGAGGCCAGGTGGCTCCAGTGTTGGGATCACCTGAGGATCAAATCCTGGCTCAGATACTTAGCACCACACCCAGAAATAACTGGCCGTGTAACCTTGAGCAAGTTACTTAACCCGGATTGCTTTAAAAAAAAACAACAACAGTATTTGTTATATGGGGATATTTGTTATATATAGGACTCTCTGGAAGTGGGGGGAAGGATACTGGGGAAAACTATGATGATATATAAAACAAGAGATAGCAATAAACTGTCTTTTTGTAAGCAATTCCTTCTGTAGCAAACTGCCACACAGGAAAATGGAAAGGCTCAAACTCCTAGTAAAACGTGAGGAAACAGGGATTTCACTAGGACTGCAGGTTCTCTGTTCTTGCCAAGCTCCAAGTAAGCAACAAGACTACAAGCCAAGATGAGGGAATAGTTATTCCCCAGTGTACTCACCTGAGGAAGGAGACAACTAGGGAGTTCTTGAACTTGGAATAAGTGCGTGAGTTGAAGCGGTTCATGCCACTAAACCCTTGGCAGGGTGGGCCACCGCACAGCATTTCTACATCTCCTTTCTGGGGCAGCTTCTGGCCCAGGCCGTTGGTCTTCTCCCCAGACATAACCAGCTTCAGGAGAACATTACAATCTTCTGTGAACACAGTGGTGCCAGGATTATTCAGCCGGAACGCCTGAGCAGCAGGCTCCCACATTTCAATGGCCCACAGTGTTTCTGATATTCCTGGAGGGAGAAAAAATGTCAGCTTTTGTTTGAGAAAGATGTGCTATGCTTATCATGCATTTTTAAAGCAATTCTCTTTAGATAGAAGGATGAGACAAAAAGTTCAAGAGCCCTTACAGAAGAACCCTACAAGAAAACAAAAGAGCTCAAACTAGAGCATCCAGGGGCAAAAACCTGCTGCCTTTACCTGCTTGGTGAAAGCCTTCAGACAATCCTCCACATCCAGAGAACACATCCAGGGTGCGAAGCTTGGGCACCTTTACTTCTGTTTCCTGCTCACTTGACTCCACTGCTACAGATTTTCCCCTGCTTTTGCCTGGAGGTAAGAGATGACCATTACTTTATTTTCACAATAGCTAAGCCCAAAGTCACAACAAACACACAGACTCCACTTTCCCTAGAAACTCCCAATGCCTTATTTCAAATGCCAAAAAAAAATGAGAAAATGAAGGATATAATAAAATATAATAATCTCCAGAAAGTTCCTTAGGAAATAGCTTACAAAGTAAATTATGGAAAGTTATGTTTCCTTTTGATTACAAAATAGAATTGGAAAAACCTTTGAAAATAAACCTGGACTACAACTAACCTTTTCCCTTCCCTTTTCCTTTCCCTTTATTCCTAGGACTACGGGCATGATTTGGAGGATCTTCAAAACTTTTAGTTTTTGCATTATATGCCTAAAAAACAAAAATCGGACATTAGTTACTTCAAATAAAAGAATAAGTCAACAAAAACAAACATTTCATCCATGTCCCAGAGAAGAAATTAGTTGGAAAGAACTTTAGAGAGTATACTGCCCAACTTTGTATAAAAATTCATTCAATAATATAGCTGATAAATCAGATAACTAATCTCTTCAAGATCTTGAGTGATAGGGAACTCTTCATATTCCACTGTAGGACAGACATACTACCATTAAATATTTAGTCCCCTTAACATGTGGTATCCAGAAATGAAGACAACATATATGTGATGTGACCAGGACAAATTACTGCAGGAGTAACATTTCTGTTAAGATTTAGATTCCATTAAGAGAGCTGAAGATGAAACTTGTATTTTGTTGGTGTTTTTTTTTGCTATCATGCTACACCGTTAACTCTTCAAGACTTAAAATGCCCTAAAATCCACAGGTCTTTCTCTGCTGGCTGTTTATGCTACCTTGGATTAAAAAAACAAAAAAAACCTCCAAGTTCTACACTAATACATGTATCCTTTTTCAACTTATTCTTCAATTTGGTCCCACCATTTCAGCAACTTATTAATCATCACCTCAAGGAAATAGAAGCGATCTGAGCCACCAGCAGAATAATCCTGAATACATTCTGTTAAGTCTTCCCCATATTCTATGATACAGCGACCTTGTACAGCCTTGAAGTCCACAATTGCTTCCTCATCACTCCAGTATAGCAGATTAATATCTGCATGATGACTTGCTTTCATTGATTTGTGGGTATTTTCTGGTCTGTAACAGAAGGAATCTGTTGCAAAATACATTTCTAGAAAGAGTATATCTAGAGGGGTGTCATAAAACCCAACCTACCCCCAAAACTCCCCTACTGGCCAACCAAGTGGCCTTAACCCCCTACCCACCCAACATTTCTCATTGGGAAGGAATTCACTGCAAGATGCCTGTTTAAACACAGCTAATGTGGGAGGGGTGATGTTCTTAGCCATTAGCAAGGAAAAATGTTGGTGCCTGACAGTGACTAGAACACTAAAGAAATAGATGTAGGATGGGTGGTTTGGTAAAGTATAGGACACTCTGGAAGGGGGAGGGGAGGCGCGTGTGAAGGATACTGGGAAAAACTATGTGAGTGGACATCTCAAAGATAAAAATGGTTAGTAAAAGGCCCAGAAGCAGAGAGCTGAGTGGCACAAAGGCAGAGCTGAGCAGTTGTAAAAAAGAATCAAGATAGTAGAAACTGGAGGTGTTGAGGAGAGAGGAAAGGGTTCCAAAAGGAGAAGGGAAACCCCTTGCTTTCTTCAGATTTTGCCTAGGCTGGCCCTGAAAAAAACAAAGGGCCTTGCAAATTATACTATTAACATCAAACTACGGATAGTACCAATAATCAGTGGGTACCCACTGATTCCATGCACTATATTCTATTGTTTGAAGTGTTAAGGAAAATCTCAAATAACTGAATTTTCTGTAGAAATGTTCCTAACTGAGCACTAAGCAATTTCTTGGAACTTTGCTACATGTATGAGTAGTTAAATTTATAATTGTTGCCAACCTATAGAATTTATTAACTCTGAGTTTGATGTCTGCTTCATTTGGCTTGCCATTACTCCGTTTGGTACAGAAGATCTCTTTGATACGGCCAATGCGATATGGGTCAGGAGCATCCTGGTTGCTGCCTTTAATGTATTCTGAATATTTCCGATAATGTTCTGGGTATAGGTCCTCATCCACAGACTCCTTCTTTGATCTCTTGGTTGGGCTACACAACTTCATGCTGCAGAAAACAAAACAGACTTTATTCAGGAAAACCAAAAGAAATACAACATTTTAAAAATAGACACACTCTCTTCTGGTATATGATCAGTTTGGTCAAGAGTTATTATATCATAAAACTTTTTAAAGCTGGTATGTATGACCAGTAAAAAGCACTGAAAAGACTTAGTTTTGTAGGCTTCTACCACCTGGGGAAAAAGAATTAAATCCATGTTCTTTTGTTAGATACATTTACTTTAGACTCTATACTTCCAAGGTAGATTTTCTACTCCATGGTCTCCATTTAAGCATCCTTTCATCTGACTTGGAAGGAAGATTTTTATTTCCTTCAGTTTCAAATAAAACACCATCATGTGTTTATTGGGCACCTATTAAAGGGATCCTCAATCACAGTCCTCTACTGAGGTCTCACTGGAACATGATGATTCCATTAAATCCTGACATTTAGTAAGGTCACATGATCTGTGCTGGTGGAGAAAATAGCCACTTTGCCATATTTGTAGACTGGAGAGACCCAACAGAGCTAGAAAAGGTATTAGCTTAAGAGTCAAGAGATGTGTCTTGACATGAGATGAGTTTCACATTGGTCCCTACTGAGCTTCAGCTTCTTCAGCTGTAAAATTAAAATAATCCTTGCCCAGACTACCATTCAAAGTACTAATAAACATGAAACTGTGTCATATGAAAATGCTAAATAAACATTAGGGACTATGCTTAAAATGCCTGCTCTGCTTCACCAAAGTTCTTTGGCATCAACTCTAATTGGAGCCAAGTAAGCTTGTCAAGGAAATTCTTAGAGGTCTCAACTACTGAGAGAGCAATTATCTAAGCTTATGGTATAGGCAAGATTCCCTACTAGGAGCTACCGAAGTAAAGAGTCCCCTAAGCCAAGAAATATATAATCTTGATGTAGAAGGAAAACCCCAAACCAAGTTAATTTTCATCTATGTCTCTCCTTGAGATATACTTCACATGATATGTTGAGGCAGTAATATTGATGTCCAGAAGAAAAGATTTAGCAGGAGAGGTAACAAGCTAACTCAGGCAAACATGCATGTCTTGAAAACATAAATTCCATATTTGAAATATATATGCCTCTGGCTAAATTCTTAAGAAAGATTTTTTTATATTTAAATCATCCTTTGTAAAAATAACTGCTAATAATTTCATAAAGATATGGAAATAAATATGGATACACCAATGAATACTAACTTAAATCCAAAAGCCTCTGGCAAAAAGAAGACTCCATCTCCTGTCCTATACTGTACTCCATTTTTCATCGCCAGGCCATAGAGCACCTTGTGGTCTAGCTCCTCCAGAGGCTCTGTTACTCTGGGGATTTCCTTCTGCCTCATCTCAGCAAGACGTGCACAGCTTATACAGAACCTGAAAGAGAGGAATCAGAAAGGCCGGTGACTGCTAGTGGTTTAAACCCAAGAGAATAAAGACTAAATGTCCAACTCTCTGTTGGATTTGTCCTGGTGCAGGTAGATTTTAAGAAAGTGATTTTAAGGTAGGCAACCTTCTCCCAACATCGTTATGGAACCTTGGACTGAACTGGAAACACAGGTTTCATACTAATATAAGCTTTCATTCCTAAACACTCACTTATGTTTATTATCCTCTGTAGGCTGGATCTTTGGAGGAGACTCAAACCTTGCATAGTCTTGATCATACCACATCTGGTAGAAATAGGTTCTGCCATCATCTTCAACCATTTTAATCTCCATGTCCAACCCCCCCTTTAGAAAGAAGAGAAAAGGTTTCAAATTCACCGAACATGGAACATTTTCAGACAACAGAGTGCAGTCGCTGGCTAAAGGGCCAAAGCTAAATCTCAAAGTCTGTGCCTACCTCCATGGACCAGTTTTCTGAGGGAGCTTTATAAAGAACATTCACTTTGCCATGGATATAGGAAAGCTGCATATCTTCACACTCATCTACCAAGAAGAGCTCCAGAGGGTCTGATGTTGCCCCAAGGACAGTATCTATCCCAGCACAGAACCAGTGAGCATGAAACATCTGTCCACTGCTGTCTTCCCACAATGCAGTGATTCTACAATTAAAAAGGAAAAAATTTTAATTGTTTAACTGCTTAAAGAATATTATGTCACATTTAGGAAATGTACAAGAAATGCTTTTCCCTCTAGAAAAGAGAACAGAAACGTTATATACACGGTCATTCATGGTCTCTGGATCAGATATTTATGCTTTATCATTTTTGTCAGAAAAAAGGATTTAATCTGGAATAGTGGGTGAAAACTAAGAAGATACAGGTAACACAAACCTTGCTAAATATAAGGGTTTGGTGGGATCATCAGGACTGACAGAAACACAGTCTCCTACTTCTAGAGTTTCAGAATCAATACACACTTTCTGGTAGTAATCCTTCTTTCCATCACTCTGCAAAACAAAAGCATCGTTTATAGACCCAATTTTATATATAATGATAGCTCAGTTTCTAACCCTAAAATTAGAGAATCTCCATTCCGTCATTCTAATAATTTTTACCCCCACACAAAATACTCATGTCTTCAAAGGTTGATGAATAGCAATGGGTAATAATAAGCCTTTTTCTTTAGCATAAAAGAATGTATACCATTTTGGCTAGTGACTAAGAAAAGGGAAGAAATATCTTGCTTTCTAACAACATATGAGAGAATAGAAAAGGGCCCTTCCCTCCAAATTCAAAAGAAAAATGTTCAAAATAACTATCAAGTAGGCACTTAGGAGTCCAAAGGTTTCAAGGCATTGGACTGAGTATTTAAATACACTGCCAGCTCTCATGCAAATGCCTCAAAATCCAAGAAAAAGAAAAGTTTAAATAAAATAAATTTTTAATAAAAGTATTTTAAAATATGTAAATATTTTTAAAACAAATTGGAAAACTAACACACTTTTAGAACATTCATTCAAAAGCACTATTCGGTGGGGCGGCCAAGTAGCACACACCAAAAGAGTAAGAGGACGGGCCCCAGCGTCAGGAAGACCTGGGGGTTGAATCCTGGCTCAGACACTCAGCACCCACCCAGAAACACAGGGCCCTGTAACTTTGAGCGAGTTACTTAACCCCGATTGCTTTAAAAAAAAAAACCATAACACTATTCAATTTGCTAGGCACACAAGATGACAAATCTTGCCAGTGCTTACTCTGCTAGGTCTGAAATCAGAAAGACCAGAAGTTCAACTATGATCTCAGACACATAACTAGCTGTGTGACCCAGGGCAATACCTAACCCTGTCTACCTCAGTTTCCTAATCTATAAAATAAGCATAACAATAGCACCTCTCAAGGTTGTTATGAAGAACAAATGAGATATTTGTACAGTGCCTAGCACAGGGTAGATGCTCAATAAATCCTTCCCCTCCACTTTCCTTCCCCACCCCAAAGCTACCACTTAAGTTCAGGCCCTGATCACTGCTCACCTCCAAATTATCTTAGTATCCTCCAAATTGATTACCAGCCTCAAGTACCCCTCCCCTACCTCAGCACTCCAATCCATCCCAACAACACTACAGAAGTAATTTCTTTAAAGTGTAAATCTTCAAACCTAAACAGAGAAATATCAATTGCTCTTGGGTAGGTTGGGCCAACATAATAAAAATGTAAACACTACCTAAATCAATTTACTTAATGCCATTCCAATCAAACACCCAAGGATTACTTTATAGAAACAGAAAAAATTATAACAAAAGATCAAGAATCTAAAGGAAAGTTAAAAAAAAAGTGGGACAAAGATCAGGAGTAGATTAGGGAAAGTTTAATGTCTATATGTATTCATATGTATATGAGCATGTATATATCAATATATAAATAAATTAACTCTTAATCATAAGGGGGTAGGGTGGGCATGGGGGGAACAAAGTAAAAAGTACATATCAGAGAACAAAAGAAAATTCATAAGGAAGCAAGGAAAGGATGGACAACTAGCAGCATGTAGTATTATATATGCTTTCTTGAAATGGAAATATATTGCTATATATTTTAAATCTCTTACATTCTGTATGCACAACACACTCATTTTTCCTTTCTTAGTTTGTTTTTAAGTTTCAATATTTAAGTTTATGTTTGTCTTTTCTTATTGTGTATTTAAGTAATAAAAAAGTGGAGAAAAAGGAAACCTAACATTAACAAATCTCAAAAGATATACTTCCAAAGCAGTATGCATCAAAATGATTTGCTATTCATTTAAAAAACAGGAGTGATAGATTAGGAACAGACTAGGCCTACAACATAAAAAAAGCAGACACGACAGCCTAATGTTCAGTGAATTTAAAGATGCCAGTAAATTCAAAGATGCAAGGACTATCTGACAAAAAAAATGCCGGAAAAACTGAAAAACTGACTGCCAGAAATTGCTTTCATCTCACAGAATATGAGAAAAATGACATAAATGTGAAAGCTTCTATCATTATATAAAAACTTGGAAGAACAGAAATTACTTTGTGATCTTTGGATAGGGGAAGAAATCTTAACCAGACAAAAGACAGGTGAGATCACAGAGGATAACAGACAATCTGATTTATATAAAATTAAAAGTTTTTGCACAAACAAAACTAATGTATTAAAATGAGAAAGGAAACATTGGGGGGGAGGATTCTTTGTAGCAAGTTTGTTTATAAAGATTTCATACTAAAAATGTGTAAGAAAATGATTCAAACTTAAAAAGAGTAGGAGTCATTCTCCAGTTGATAAACGGTTAAAAGATACTTAGAAGCTTTTAGAGGAAAGAATTCAAGCTATTAGCAACAATATAGAAAATACAAATTAAAGCAATTCCAAAGTCATCCCCATCAGACTGGCAGAGATGAAAAAAGAGGAAAATGACAAATATTGGAGAGACAGCTGGAAAAGTGGTATGTTAATGCACTGTTGGTGGAGCTACGAAGTGACCAAGCCATTCTGAAAAGCAATATGGAACTATGTCCCCCAAATCACTATGACACATACCCTTTAAATTAGATACTACTATCATGCCTGTACCCGCCTCCCCCCACCCCCGCTAAAAAATCAGTTTGTTTTAGAGGAGGCATATGTACAAAACATTTATGGCAGTTCTTTTTATAATGGCAAAAAACTAGAAACTCATATAAAGGGTGCTTAGGTATTAGGAAATGGCTAAAAAAAATATATAGCACATTAATGGAATGGAATATTAAGAAATGACAAAATGCAGTTTAAAAGAAAACGTGAGAACTTTATGAACAATGAGTGAAATGAGTAAAAACCAGAACAATTTATATGACAAAAATATAAAGAAAAAACGACTTTGAAAGACATTAAAACTCTGATCAATGTAATGACAAACTACCTTTACAAAAATTCCTTAAAGATAAGCATGCTACACAAGTCCTCACATAGAGGTGATGACAGAAAATGAAAAATACATTTTTGGACATGGACAATGAAGGAATTTGTTTTGCTTGACTGTGTATTTGTTGCAAATGTTTTGTTTGTCTTTATTTTTGTTGTTGTTTGAAAAGTTAAAATTAATTTTGTTTTTAAAAGTACAAATATGACCATGGGACTCCCTTAACCAATACTGGTGGTTTTCTATTGTCTCCAGGATTAAATATAAGTATTTAACATTTCAAGACCTTTACAACCTGGTCCCAACTTATCTTTCTAGCCTAACTGGGCATTATTCCACTCTTCCTCCTGCACTATACATTCAAGCCAAACTGGCCTTCTTTCTGTTCTTCACACACAACTCTGTTTCCTATCTGTATGCCTTTAAACTTTCTGAACCACATGCCTTGGAATGCATTCCCTCCTTACCTTTGTCTCAGTGTCTCTTTCTGTAAGTCTGGGCCTAAGCCTCATATTCTGCATGAAGACTTTGCTAATTCTCCTTAAATGTTTCTGTCCCCCCTCTCAAAAGACCTTGTATATATTTGAATTTATTCACTTTATATTTATTTTGTATAAAAATTTTATAGGTACTTATCAATATAAGCTTTTTGTTTTTTGCTTTTTGGAGGGGGGAGGGCAGGGCAATTCGGATTAAATGACTTGCACAAAGTCATATTGCTAGTAAGTATAAAGTGTTGGATTTGAACTCAGGTCCCCCTGACTCCAGGGATGGTGCTGTATTCACTGAGTCATCTAGCTGCATCTTTCACGTAAGCTTCTTAAAGATGGCACTGCAAAGTAGTATCTGAAAAGTGTTTTCTTTTCAATACTGTGAGGTAGATAGTGCAAAGGATTATTTACATTTTTGTCAGCGGATATACTGGCAGAGCTGGTGAGCTGGGTTAACAAAACATAAGAAGAGGACGGAAATGCCATTGGCCAGTGCTGTTTTAAAGGCAGGAGTAGATAGTAAAAAGTCATGTCAGATTTCACTTTGTCCTTTAACCTCAAGGCTGCACACCTTCTTAGGTTTTTTGGGAATAGGAACAGCTGGAAGATTTTTGAGGAATTAAGTATCTTCATAGGCTACTATCTACTTATGAAGATACTTATGAATATATATTATATATGTCTATATAATATATATTAATAATATATATTTATATAATAATATATATCTACTTATGAATATACTTATGAATATATATACTTATGAAGATACCTATGAAGATACTTATTCCTCAAAAATCTTCCAGCTGTTCCTATTCCCAAAAAACCTAAGAAGGTGTGCAGCCTTGAGGTTAAAGGACAAAGTGAAATCTGACATGATTTTTTACTCACCAGCAACCTCCATGTGACTGAAAGAATGGAAACATTCCTTAGAATGAGACAAAAGAAAATTTTAAATTACCTTGATTGGTGCTCCAACCCAGGAGATCCTAGTCTTGTTCTGTTTCTTTTTCCTCCCCTGAAGCATTTTTTTGGGAGAGGGCATTTCAGGAATATTATCATCAACTTCTTCATCTTCATCAGCCTCTTTCACAGCCAGGTTTGGGCACCTATAAAGTCACTGATCCTCATTCTAGGTTTTAGGAGGAACTTTTGGAACTAGGAATAATTCAGTTAGTATACAGAAAAACAAAGAGGCTCTTTGCAAGTACAAATTATAATGGTAGTTCTCTGACATAACTCAAATCTGTCTCCAAATGCCTCATTAGGAATCTGGGATATCAAAGCTCCTGCCTGCAGAGTGAACACGTGCACATGGCAGCAGGCGAAAACTAGATAGCCTTCAAGAAGAGGTCCAGACATGTCCACAAAATGGTCTTCTGGGGAGCAGTCTAGAAAAGATCACTACATGATTTGGTTGCAGCATGAAGTATGTTTCAGACCCAGCACCTCTTGAAGACTGTCTCCTAAGGTATAGAAGGATATCTTCAAAAACTACCCTTGAAGGCTTGTGGAGAAGAGATCACAAAAGAATCGGTCACAAATGTATAGTAAGGAGGACCCTTTTATATGGTGCATCCTAGTGTGCAACCTTTTTCTGTAAATCTGAGCTCTCTAGAATGACATACTATTCCTATACAAAAAAAGAAAGCACCTTATAGATGACATGGCTACTAAGGAAAGCTGTGTTTTTACCTCCTCTGTAGACAAGCCTGCTTGCTGCGCCCACTGCCACCAAATTTAACCATATCTTGACAGGCTTTACATTTTCCACACTCAGGCTGTTGGCAAACCTGGAACAACCAAGAGTATCTGTATTCAATGGTCATGACTAAAGCTAACAAATCTATGTTGGCAATTAAATTCACAGACAAATATAAAAATCTGAAGGCCAGAAGATGTCTTACTAAGATAAGATTTCTTACTAAGATTTTTCTTTAAGACCTACATACCACTCCCATATGGCTGCCCCATAAGATGGAATTTGGAGATAAAACTTAATAGTACCAGGCCTCTCTTTCCTGGCACATAAATATGGAGAGTGCTAGGCAGAAGGGTAGAGACAGAAGGGCAGTCAGAGAGAACTCTTAGCTTAGCTTGAAAGTGCAATAGAATTCTGAATGGCTAGAAGGCTAACAAAAGTTTACAACACTAAGAAGTAAAAATTGTCCTTAAAACTTTTTTCTGAGTCAACTACCTCAAATACCCAATGAAAACCATTTCATATAAAAGGAACATTCAGAACAAATGGTCTATTCATCAAGGAGTCTATAAAGTCTTATAAGAAGTCTATGCAATATCCCAAAGAAAGCTGAGTCACAAGGATTCTCCTTGCACAGACTCAAATTTGTGGCCTAGCGTGCGTTACCTCACAAACACCACAGCGCCGACGCTTCATGGAATTCTCCTTGTCATCTTCTCTTTCATTCTTTTCAATTTGCTCTGAGAAGAAAGTATCAAAAATCAGGTAGACGAGCTTGGTGGTAGTGGCTTTGGTTGGTCCTTTTTCCTTGTCTATTTTCGTAGGGTGTCTGACAGCTTGCCGCCTTGTAACTCGTCTGAAATTCAGACATCATATTAGTAAAAAAGAAGCATGCTCTTGTCTACAAATAAAGGGTCAGTGTGTTAACAATATTCAAAGAACAAAATAAAATGGAACAGGAAAACATTGTACACAGTGATAGCAATACTGCATAAAATTAGCAATAACTTATTCTCAGTAACACAATGATCCAAGTCAATTCTGTAGGATTTATGATGAAAGGTGCTGTACATCTCCAGAAAAAGAACTGTTGGGTTTGAATGAATGTCAGAAATACCTTTTCTTTACTTTCTTTATTTTTCTTGCTTTTTTTAAATCTGTTTTTCACAGAATGAGTTACACTGAAATGTGTTTTGCATGACTATACATATATGACCTATGTCAAATTGCTTACCTTGAACAATGGGGGTGAGGGGGAAGGGAGAGAATTGGGAACTCAATTTGAAAAAAATATATTAAAATTATTTAACATGCAATTGGGAAAAAATAAAATAAATAACAAAAAAAAGGAACAATTGAAAAAATGTATCTCTCTAGATACAGATTCAACACCTGCACTGCAAAAACATTTAAGCCAGTTTTACGTCAGAAAGGTAGCTATCTATCAGATCAGAAAGATCACCTCCTATTACTCCCTGGGCAGCAGGTCCTAACTAAGAAAGCACTAGAAGATTTCCCCCAAAATTCTATCTCCCCCTAGAGAGCTAAGTCTACCATATGGATTATCGCACTAATAAGCAATTTCAACATTTTACAGATTGTGCTTTAAAATTAAAGAAGAGTTGCATTGCTGTGACTATTTAGAATGGAATGATGGAAAAATTCTAATTCTTAAAAGTTTTTACCTTTTCCCCAGGGTGACACCAGCTAATTTAATCAAGTCTCTCATGCAAGGTGTGATGATGATAGGCTGCTCATCACTGTCCCCAGCCTCATCATAGCTTTCTACTTGTTCCACCACAAACTGGACATGTCGAAGAAGAGAATCTTCTGTGAATCGATTGAAATTCAGTCCAGCAGGAGGCACAGTGGTCTTTTAGAAGAAGAGATGAACAAAAATCAAAAGTTAATCTTCCCTTGTCAATTAGTAAAACTGCCATGATGGGTTTAAAGCTTTATAATGGAAAAAGCCTGGAGTCTTATCAAACTTCTTTCCATTTACTGATCTGGAATAAGAGACCCAAAATCTGTTTTCCATTTTTTTTTTTTTGCCTTTTGGAGGGCAATTGGGGTTAAGTAACCTACCCAAGATTACACAGCTAGTTTTTTTTGTGTGTGTGGGTGCTAAGAGGCCGGACTAGAACTTAGGTCCTCCTGAGTCCAGGGCCGTCACTTTACTCACTGTGCCACCTAGCCGCCCCTCAAACTCTCTAACTGGGGACTTCCATTGGGCAAGTGAAGGACTGAGCACACTTACTTCAATCTTATTGAGCAAATCTTCATAGCTGGCATCAGTATTATTCTGTAAGAATTCAACAACTATTTTACTCATGTAGATCTTCTCCTGCATTAGTGCAAATATAGGTGCATACTCCTCACTAGGAGCCATCAGAATATAATCAGCAAAAGCTAGAAGGTAAAATGGATTATACATAGTGATGAAATCACAAAATGAAAAACATGATAGGCAACAGCTGAAATGCAACAAGCACAATTGCTACAAGAGCACTGATGATGAATTCACCCCAATTTTAAGATAGCATCTGTTTTTTTCAAAGACTCGGAGGTCCTCCAGACTGGAAGCTCCTAGCTAAGGTCACATAGTGGATAGAGCACCAGGCCTGGAGACAGGAAGACTTATCTTCCTGAGTTCAAATCCAGCCTCAGATACTTACTAGCTGTGTGACCCTGGACAAGTCACTTAATACTGTCTGCCTGTTTCCTCATCTGTATGAGCTGCAGAAGGAAATGGCAAACCACTCCAGGATCTTTGCCAAGAAAACTCTAAATGAGGTCACAAAGAGTCAGACAAACTGGAAAACAACTAAGCAACAACAACAGCAGAGTATGGTACTAAGAGTAGAGTTATTGGAGTCAGAAGACCTTGAAATCTCACTAAACCTCAACTGCTTCAGCTATAAAATGAGGGGGCTAAACTTGATGACAGCCAAGGTTTCTTCCAGCTCTAAATCTATGGTCCTTTCTATGATCCTCTTGACAAGTGGGTCAAGCTGTGAAAGCTGTAGGTACAGAATTTCAGATGAAGTCTCTGTCAGTTTATTTTACTGAACTGGTCTTTGTTACACGGGAGGATTTAACTGGGGGACAAAGAATGCTATTTGAAGACAGCAGTGGCATAAAAACCAAAAATGTGAGAAAAAAAATTTTAAATAAGCAAACCTGGATGAATCTCAGCTTTACTGTTTAGTGTTTTGTTGTTTTGTTTACTTTTTGGAGGGCAATTGGGGTTAAGTGACTTGCCCAAGGTCACACAGATAGTAAGTGTTAAGTGTTTGATGCCGAATTTGAACTCAGGTCCTCCTGACTCCAGGGCCATTGCTCTATTCACTGCACCACCTAGCCACCCCCAACTCTACATTCTTGATCCCTGTTTGGGAGGGGGGTGTGGAGGTCACTTTTCAAGACCCTTCTCTCCTGACCCCTAGGCTGCCTGGCTGCAGTGTCACTGAATGCCAGCTCCAACCCACATCCCTGTCACACATCCCCCACATGTCCCTTTACTGTGTTTCTTTATATCCCCACATTTTTACATTCCCCACATCTCCCTTTACTGCCCCCTTTACCGTGTTCACCTTCAAGTGAACAAATAAGCCGCCTTTCCATTAAAGGGTTAACCCAATTGGAATAATAAAAATTTGGCTTTTCCCTTTAACTTTGTCTCATAATTTTCAGATGGCTGAAAGTTTAAGTGTGGGAAAGAAGGAAACAAGTATTTTTTAAGCACCTATTATGTATCAGGCTTTGTGCTAAGTACTTTACAAATATTATCTCATTTGAACCTCAGAACAACCCTATGAGATAGGTGCTATTATTGTTACCATTTTACATCTGAGAAAACTGAGGCTGGAGTCAAGGGACTTGGTTAGCTAGTAAATGTCTATGGGTGGGGTGGCCAGGTGGCGCAGTGAGTAAGAGTGCCAGACTCAGGAGGACCTGAGTTCTGGTCCGGCCTCTTAACACCCACACACACACACACACACACAAAACTAGCTGTGTAATCTTGGGCAAGTTACTTAAACCCGAATGCTTTTAAAAAAAAAAAATGTCTTTGGGTGGATTTACACTCAGGTCTTCTTGATTGCAGGTCCAACGGTCCTTTTTTTTTCTTTTTTTTTGGAGGAGGGAAAGGTAGGGCAATTGGGGTTAAGTGACTTGCCCAAAGTCACAAGGCTAGTTTTTTGTGTTAAGTATCTGAGGTTGGATTTCAACTCAGGTCCTCCTCATTCCAGGGCCAGGCCCAACATTCTAACCTATATTTTATAAGGAGAGATCATTCTACTTAGGTAGTATTTCATAACTTCTGCAAAAACTCAGTTTTGGTCATTTTAAGGCCCTTATCTAGGTGTTTCTAAGTAACCGGCAGGAGGATTTGGAATATATTTTATAAACACCAAAGTTAAGAACTTTGAGGATTTAGTAAAATGTTGCCAAGTGCATCAAACTAATTCCCACTTTGAAGGTACCTGTGGTAAAGCCAATCAAAGCTTTCTCGCCACCATCAAAACCAGTGATCCACCATGCATTTATGGGACCAAGTTTTTTCGCTCTGACACCACCTAAGGAAAAAACAAAAGAATAAAGTTTAAGTCATTTTTTTAAAGTAAGGGGCAAAGGATGTTTGAGGTTTAACTAATGAAAGTCAAAAGTAAAATGTCTTGTGTTCCGAATGGTTTTAACAACCACAAAGTCTAAGTGTGATTCCTCATTGTTGACAACCTGGTGACCCAGAGTTTTTCAAGTCTAGGTCAGGTAAATATGAGTTCTACCAAGCTGGAATGATTTCTAGGACAGATCTAATAATGGAGTGCCATCAAAGGCCCTGTCTCTCTAATTTTGGTAGGTTCATTACCAAAAGGATAGATAATAGGTGAGAATTTAGAAGCCACAAGCAATTCATATAGACAATCTAATATATCTAATAGTTATAACTGTCAATGAAAATATTATCCATCAGTAAACTAATGGCTCCTTTTATTAACAGGTGATTAATTCATACTAAATTAAATGTCAAATATGTCATTTGAGTGGTCAGGCACCAAAAATTAGTACCTCAGATTGTTACTATAAACAATTTGGCAAACTAGCAAAACCTTCAAATTCTAAGAATTTTCAACCACAACTAAAATGTCTAAATGAAAGGCCTATTGGGGTGGGTAGGTGGCACAAGTGAATAGAGCACTGGCCCTGGCATCAGGAAGCCCTGAGTTCAAATCAGGGCTCAGACACTTGACACACTTACTAGCTGAGTGACTTTAGGCAAAATCACTTAATCCCAATTGCCCTCCAAACGGAAAAAGAAAAAAAAAAGGCCTATTGCCCAAATGAGTGTACAACACTATAAAAACAACTGTCAATTATAATGAGTTCTTTAGTAAAAATAGACAAAGATGGTAGGAGACAAAATGAAATTTTCTTAAATAAAAGGTACACAGCAAAAAGCAAACAGAAGGAAAAAAGACTTATTTTTATCAGATACTTCAAGCCAAAATGTTTTCTTCAGCAACCAAACATAATTCTATTTTTTAAATCCATTTAAAAAAAATAAAAATAAAATCCATTTTCAAATAGATAAGACCTCAAAGACATGAAAAGTAGGTCAAAAAACCCAAGTTACCAAAAAGCACCTGAAGCTAATAAAAGTACAAACTGGGAATGAGTTACTACCTTATAGGTTTTAAATTGGCAAAGATAACTTAAGATCAACAAAAATCAATGTTGGTGGGGCTGTAGAAAAATAGTTATGCTATGATATTGCTAATGAAGCTATGAACTGGTGCAGTTTTTAAAAAGCAATAAGATAAACACGCAATAAGCTAGTAAATTGTTCATATCCTTGAAGTCACTGATCCATTGGGGCTACTCTGGGACTATTACCTAAAAAAGGAAAGTCTTGTTGGAATAAAAATTCTGCATAGTTTTACACTGAATGGCAAAAAAGCTGAAGAACCCCTACATGTACAACAATTGGGGCATTACTGAAGAAAATGGTATATGGTAGAATAATGTATAGATTATTATGCCATAAAAAATGCCAAAAGCTAAAGACATGAAATTATACAGAATCAATGTACTTACCACTAGTATAGAAGCGGACTAAAAACACCAGCACAAAGAGTAAGCAAATCCAAATATACACAGATTTATCAGGAGAAGTCAGAAGCAACATATTTGTTATTAACAATCAAGAGTTAACATGCCCTTCAAAGATTGAAATTTCTGGCATTGTGCATGCTCTTTATTTAAATGTGGGTTATTCATGTATATGTACAATATTCTCTCTGTCCCAAATATGATACCCAAAAACATATTCTTACCATCCAGACATGGGTTGTCATCGTAGATTGGTTTTACTGTTCCACTGAAGTAGAGTTCTATATTCTTCTCAATTAGGCCTGTATCAAATGGGCACAGATGGCCCTTCTTATCATAAACACTAGTGAGGGAAGGAAAAAAGCACTTTTTTGTAACTATCCTACTACAAATTTAAACCGGATATCTCACAAGGTAATTGTAAGAATCCAATAAGAAGGTATAAAAAGTACCCTGTAACTATGAAATGCTATCTATGGTAAATGCAAACAATCACTGATAATTTGTACATATATAATCCCCTATTTGATTATAAAGTTGCTGAGAGCAGGCATGTAATGGTAATGGGAATTTGAATATCTTCCCTGCTTTGTAAATAAACCCTGACACTCAACAAGCTGAATATAATCACATGGAGCCTATTTTGGGAAGTTTGCTGAGGGGTGGAGCAGAGACAAGAAGAAGCTGGGAGTCAGAGCAGAGCAAGCTAGACAGTTGGAAGGAGAGGATGCTTCTGAGGGAGACAGATAGGCATGTGAGTAAATATTGGTCTTGGGCTGGTTTGTGGGAAGGCTAAAGGATGGTGTAGCTCTAGGCAACATTGTGGTATATTAACTTCTATGTTGCTATGATGGTGTTGGGATTTGGTTTTACAGTGTCTGAATAAATGTATTGCTTCTTTCTTCTATATGGGGACTCTGTTATATTTTGTACTTGAGCACCATGCAGATATATTTATAGGGTCTGTTAGCACTGTCAATATTGCCCTATAGTCCAATTAATCAAACATTTTGTAAAATGGAGAATTCCTAGCATTGCCAAAGGCAATCTGTGGGGATGGTCGCTCTCAGTTACATCATTAATTAGGCTTCCTAGACAAGGACCAAAAAGTTTACTCCTATTCATAACTATAGTTACCAGAGACATTATCTTAAAAAATCCACAGTATGGGAGTATCATTCCATGAAACTCTATTGGGGTAGGCATGGGGGATATGAAACTAGTTCTCCTCCCTTAATTTTCTTTCTTCCCTTTTGATCTCAAATCATTAACAAAGTATTATTTAGAATTATAGTATAGTTATCACTTGTATTTACTAAATAGTTTCAATGAACAGGGAATATAAAAGCATAAAACAAATACAAAAATATCTTTCTAAGAAAAAAAAAATAATTGAGGCCCCAGATGTATTTTTCTCCTGTGGTTACTCAGGAAAAAAAAGTTTCTCACCCCAGAGTCAAGCATTTTTCCTTGACAGAATTGGTTACAGCCTCAACTCTGTCTCTCTAACACCTACGTTACCTGAAAGATGTTACTCTATGCTGTGGGAGATCATCATAACTTTCAAAGCCATCTTCATTGGCATCAAAAATGGATAATCGTTCATCTGTTAACATCTCTGGTTCATCCAACTAAGAGATATTTAAAAATTATACAAAAATAAGCAGAATACTGTGAGAATACAAAGAGTGCTCAAACTTATTGCATCTTATTCTATAAGTCCATTTCTATATATTTTTGTTACTCTAGCTTACCACACATTTTCCTACTACTTAAAATTCTTTCATCTGTTCTTTATTTTTTAAAATGTTAAATACAGTAGTGAATAACGTAAAAATCTAATGAATAACAAATGTTAAATCCTCCACATCCTAGTTCTCACCTACCTATCAGCTATATCTTTCCAAGAAATCTATTAGCTGTACTATTCAATTATCCATGAACTTTATCCTACTTCTGCATATAGAGAAAACTTTCCCCATGCCTAAAATGTACTTCATCTCTATCTTATCCCATGTCTTACATCAAGGCTCAGCTCAAGTACTACCTCCTCAATGTAGGAGTTTCTGATGCCCACCTCATCCCAGGTTATTAGTGTTCCTCAATTTTCCCCACATTTTTCTTATTTATTTCCCCTCCTATGACTCATCACCAAATAGAACATAAGCTCATTAAGGACACTGAATGTTTATGCCAAGGCAAAGACTTTTTATCTTTAAATCCCTAATGCCCAGCATGGTACTTTATACACAAGTAATTAATATGTGTTAGACTGAAATGGAAAAAAACTTACTGCACCATCAGGATCTCCTTGAAAAAATTTTAGATCAGGGTCATCCAGGTACTGTCTACAATCCATACACTTAGGAGGAGTACACTACAGGAGATAACACATTAATTGGCATTTAGAAATAGCTACCAGTTCCCAGTTCCTACCAGACATATTAGAACCTGACAGGTGTACTTTTTTTTAAAACAACACAGATAAATCCTGATTAGGCAAGAAGATTGCTCCAAGACCTAGGTGTAGCTCTAGCCAAATTTTAAGTATATCAATAAAAAAGGGCATTTCAAACAATTCAGTAGTACATTTTAGAAGGAAAACAAATCAAACCTCATTTTAGGTTAAGTTCAAATTTTCTTTATTTGCTTCTTGGAGGGATGAGAGCAGGGCAATTGAGGTTAAGTGACTTGCCCAAGGTCACACAGCTAGTATCTGAGGCTGGATTCGAACTCAGGTCCTCCTGACTACAGGACCAGTGCTCTATTAACTGGGCAACCTAGCCACCCCAAGTTCAGATTTTCTTATAGAGGGCAATACCTAAAGAACAAAACAACTTAAATACTTCTTTTTGAAACTAAACATCCCAAAAAACACTAACCACTTCACTCTAGTTTCAAAAAGTAAGAGTGAGCTATAATTAGAAATCCAAATCAACTCAAAGCTTTTGAAGTTTGGTCTAATGGTCCAATTATTATTTGCTAGGAGAAATCAGATAATTTTACCAAATGCCTCCTTGTCCTATTATTATTCTGAGACCTTCCCTACCAAAGAGTTTGAACAATGATAAAATTTAAAGTGAAAAGGGTCCTTATAAATTATATGATCAAACTCCTCAGTTTACATAAGACAAGACTCCCAAAAAGGTTAAAAGATTTGTCTAAAGTTAGCCACTAGTAAGTTGCATACCTATTGAACTAGGTTGTATGCATAGGAATAAGGCATTTAATAACATCCTAATTCACAGACAACTTACCTTTACAGGTAGTACAGCTTTGCTCTGAACTACTTCTTTTATTTCAGATCTGTATAAAAAGCATAGCAAGATAAGCTATGAAAATTCAACATTTAAAACTTGACCTCTGCTACATAGCTTCAACAAGAATTTGACTCCTAAACCCTTGTCTCCTAGAGAGCTCTATGTAATCCTATCTACTTCTGTGCTTCTAGAATACTCTAGTTGCAGTTTTTTGAAATTCAGAGACTAAAAAAGTATAAAGAACCACTAGTAGAACAAACCCACCTAATTGGTCAAAATTCCAGTCTCATACTTTGTTATGGCACATAGAGTAGTGGTCTAAGATTGCAGTGGCGCTGTGAATTGGTCTACCCATTACTGAAAGCAGTTTGAAACTGTGCCCAAAAATTTATTAAACTGCATACCCTCTGACCCAGTAATACCACTACTAAGTATATACCCCAAAAATATATATATAAAATAAGGAAAACAGATCTCTACAAACAAAAATGTATGTAGCTGCTCTTTTCACAAAGACATAGAACTAGAAATTGAGGCAATGCTCATCAACTGAGGAATGGCTGAACAAGTTGTGATATATGACTGTAACGTACTACTGTGCTGCAAGAAAAGAATGGGATAGTTTTAGAAAAATATGGGAAGAACTAATACAAAGTAAAGTGAGCAGAATCAGGAAAAGTACTTGTAAAAAATGTTTCTACATGTAACTTGGAAATAAGATATACAGGCAATGGGGTATAGAAATCCATCTTACCCTACAAGAAATTAAAGGGGGAGAAGATTTTAATTTTAATTAAAGAAGATTTTAATTACAGGGTGAAGAGAGGCCAGATTGAGGGAAGGGGTATTCAGTATGCTTGCTATCCTGGCGTAAGGGAGTAGGGGAGAGATGGGGAGAAAATTTATAACTCAAAATCTTGTAGAAATGAATGCTGAAAACTAAAAATAAATAAATGCCCCCCTCAAAAAACTAATTTTTGCAACCAGTGTCTCTGATAAAAGCCTCATTTCTAGAACATAGAGAACTGAGTCAAATTTACAAGAATACAAGCCATTCCCCAATTGATAATTAGTCAAAGGATATGAACAGGAAGTTTTCAGAGGAAGAAATTAAAGATCACTATAGTCGTGAAAACAATGCTCTAAATCAATACTGATTAGAGAAATGCAAATCAAAACAACTGTGATAAGGTACCACAAATGCTGGAGAAGATGTGGGAAAAATGGAACACGAATGTATTGTTGGTAGAGTTGTGAACTGATTCAACCATTTTGCAAAGTAAGTGAACTATGCACAAAGGACTATAAAAATGTGCATACCTTTTGACCCAGCAATACCACTTCTAGGGCTTTATCCCAAAGAGATCATCACACAAAATGGGAAAAGAACTCATGTGTACAAAAAATATATCAGTTTTTTTTGTGGTGGCAAGGAGTTGGAAACTGAGGGGATGCCCATCAATTGGGGAATGGCTTAACAAGTTGTGATATATGAATGGAATGGAATTCTATTGTGCTCTAAGAAATGATGAGCAGACAGACTTCAGAAAAACCTGGAAAGACTTATAAGAACTGATGCTGAGTGAGGGGAGCAAAACCAGGAGAACATTTCACAGTTACAGGCACATTCTGTGATGACTAACTTTGATAAGACTTGGCTTTGCTCAGCAATGCAAGGTTCTAAGACAACTCCAAAAGACTCATGATGGAAAATGCCATCCACATCCAGAGAAAGAAATATGGAGCCTAAACACAGACTGAAGCATACTATTTGCTCTCTCCTTTTGTTTTGTTTACTCTTTCTCATTCCATTGGTTATAATTCTTTGTAACATTATTAATGTGAAAATAAATGTAGAGCCTATATTGGATTACAGGCTATCTTGAGAAGGGAGGAGATGATGGGGGAGAAAATTTGGAATTCAAAAGCTTGTGAAACTGAATGTTGTAAATTAAAAATAAATAAATTTTAAAAACAAACAAAAAGATAACTAGCCTTGAAAGATTTAGGAACTCTGTCCAATCACAATTCCAAAGAACTCATAATCAAACAAGCTATCTCCAGATAGAGAGCTAATTGCCTCAGTGCAGACTGAAGCCTATTTTCATTCTTTTTCTTTTCTTTTTAGACATGGCTAATTCAGGAATTTGCTTCACTTGACTCTAGATACTTTTAAGTTTGTTCTTATTCTTCTTGCCTTCTTGATGGTTTAGAGAGGGACAGAGGGGTAGGAAAATAAAAAAAACTAAAAATAGAAATGAATTTCAAAAAGTTATCTATGCTACAAGAGCAAGATGTTCTATGTCTTACCAATCTAAAGAGCTTTCCACCTAAGCCTAGTTATATAGTGTATCTGAGGACTGACCCAGTTAAGCAGAAGACTTAGTAAGATGTTGACCTAATGATGAATTCTTTGGGCAGAGCAACTTATTTAAGAGGGAAAGATTGTCATCTGTACTAGTGGGGGTACCTATACTTATGAAATTAAAGATCTTTCCCAAAGCATCACA
The DNA here is from genome assembly GCF_028583685.1 of Petaurus breviceps papuanus. Classification (NCBI taxonomy): domain Eukaryota; kingdom Metazoa; phylum Chordata; class Mammalia; order Diprotodontia; family Petauridae; genus Petaurus; species Petaurus breviceps. The sequence continues at coordinate 5,709,345 of NW_027185755.1, read as the reverse complement.
GTGCACCTCCCTCGTTTTACTAAGAAAACAAATCAAAAGAAGACAAGAGACTTGTCCATGTTCCAGGGGGATGATACGGCAGAAACAAGACTGAGTCCCAGGCCTGTACTCTCTCCAATGCACCACACTGCTAGGCTCAGTAATAAATTACTAGTTCCAAAAGAAGCATATCATTTACTTTTACAAAACTATGGCAATTATTCCCAAGAATGTAAGAGGTAAGAATCCAAACCAATAAAGTGAAAAGTGTACTTTCTAATTTCTTTAGTAATGTGATCTGGCTTCTGATTAGCCCGGACCTCTTACTCAAAACCCCTTGGTTATTTTTAACTGGTTATGCCCCTCAGAATAAAATAATTTCAGGAAACACATTATCTGCAAAACCAAAAACATTCACTCTTCTTACCCTTCTTTGACTTCGAATTTCATTTTCTTTTCCCCTTGTTCCTAAAAGGGAATAGTTAAAAATTTCATTAAGAGACTATGCTTAGAAAGGCACCAGAATGAAGAATTTAGTTGGTGCCTGCTACTTTACTAGAGGATATGGGAAATATCAACAACACCTTCCCTGACCTCAAGCAATTTATAATCCAGCTAATGTAAATAGCATATTAGTAAAAAAAAAATTATATATATATTATATATATATAAATAAAAATTATATACACACATACATATCTACATTTATTTATTTCCTTATGAAGATGGTAGACTAGGGAGCGGCTAGGTAGCACAGTGAATAGAGCACTGGCCCCAGACTCAGGAGGACCTGAATTCAAATCTGACCTCAGACACTTAACACTTTCTAGCCCTTTGACCTTGGGCAAGTCACTTCACCCCAAATGCCCAGCCCCCTCCCCCCTCCAAAAAGCAATAAAATAAATTAAAATGAAAGGGGTAGACTTAATAGTATTAACTAAAAATGCTACAGGAATTATAAAGAGAAAATGAGAGCTGCCTGGAATGACAGGGAATCATTTTTAGAAGGAATCTCCAAAATCCCCCTCCTGCTGCCCAATGAATTCCCCCCCTTTGATATAACATTCCTAATGGACAGTCATTGGCCGAGGCACAAATTACAGAAATGGGCCTCTAACAGTTCTACTTTTGATGAGAAACTACTCTAAGTTGTCATCCAGAGTAGAAATCATCCTTAAAAAAAAAATACACAAGATGGCCCCACAAAAACACTAGGTATATTTTCAAGTATAGTTAATAAAACAACATTTCTATAAGTGATTGCTAGTGGATCAGTGAAAAGACCCATTTATATATTAAAATTGTACAAAAAAATTATGACATCATGAAAAATAAATTAAGGCTAGCTGGAAGTGCTATTCTCCCTTCAAAATCAGGCTTAGCATGAAGTAGCTACTTTATGTTTAAGTATATTTAATACCTTCAGGTCACCTCTATGGCTAAAATCTCTATTTGAAGCTGCCATTTTTCAAGATATCACCAGTCTGTATCTTTCCTCTTGGTCATACTGTTGGGAAAAGCTATTTATATTGCCTATCTTTACCTCCTCATTGTCCACTCATATTCAGAAGCTGACTTCAACCCATCATTCAAGTGGAACTACTATCTCCCTAAGTCATTTGCAATAAAAATGCTAAATCCAATAGTTTTCTCAGCCTTCAGTCTTCTTGACCCATCTACAGCTTTTCATACTGCTGATTAATGTTCCTCCTTTTCCCCAAATGCTCTCTCTTCACTCAGTCTTAATGACAAGGCTCTCTCTATATTCTTCTGCTACCTATCCGACTAAAGCCTCTCAGTTTCCACTGCGGGATCTTTCTACATATGTCATCCTTTTAAATGATTATACCTCAAGGCTCCCTTCTGGGTCCTCTTCTCTTCCTTTTCTATACTCTTCCCTTGGTAATCTCATCACTTCCCATGGGTTCATCTGTAGCTCTATACAGATATCTGGTCCTCATCTCTCTCCTAAGGGACAGAACTTCACTATCAATTGCTTTCTATACATCCACACCTAGATATTCCATATGTATCTCAAACCAAACATTCTCCCAAAAGTCACCTCTTCCTAACTTCTGTGTCAAAGGCACTAATGAACCTTTCATTTGCCTAGATCTGAAACCTTGGAGTCATCCTCAACTCTGCACTCTTTCTCACCATCCATCCATCTCCCATTAGTTTTTAAGTCTTGTCAACTCTATTTGCACATCATCTCTCAATGGTCTGTCTTTCTTCTCACAAGGCCACCACCCAAATCACCACCCCTTTTACCTCCTCTCACCTAGACTGCTGCAGTAACCTCCTAACTGGTATCCCTGTCTCCAATACCAATCTTCTTCATTCTATCATCTACACAGATGTTGAACTGATACTCTAAAGCACAGAGCTGAACATGCCACTCTCCTGCTCAAGATATTATCATGGTTCCCTACTGGTTCTGGGATCACATATAAATTCTGTTTGGCACTGAAAGCCATTCTCAAGCTGCTCCTACTACATCTTCCCTGGAGTCTATTGTTCCTCCTTTGGTCTCAAAAAGGACCAGATTACACCTTACTTCATGTACTATTTATACTCCAAAGAAAACTGGCTGAATTGCTATTTCCCATCTATGATATTCCATCTCTCCAGTCTGTGCCTCAGCATACACCTAGAATGCTCTCCTTCCTCACCTTCACATCTTGGAATTCCTAATTCCCTTTATGACTCAGCTCAAATGCCACCTCTTACAGGAAGCTTTTTCTGATTCCCCCAGGGAGTAATGCTTTCTACTTCCTATTCCCCTAAATTTCCTCTGTTGTGTTCATGTATAGGTGTGTGGTATGTGATATGTATATCCCATATACAGTGATGTGCGTATAATGTATCCATAGTCTATATTACATACACTTTATGGATATACTGTACAGCCAATATGTGGTATCCACATAGCTGTACAGTTTCCTCCCCCAGTGCACTGTAAGCTCAAGGGAAGGAACTGCTTCATTAATGGATTTGCGTCCCCACAGCCTAACAGACGCTAAATAAATACTTGTTGAATTAAGTTGCGATTTGATAATGTGGGTGTTTCTTTCTTACCCCTTCTCAGACAATGAATATTATATATACTTCAATATGAAGTATTTATCTTTGTTTCAAAACCTTAACCAAGAAAAAGAGGTACTTAAGAAGCTGCCAATCTGGGGGATAGGTAATTCCAAGGAGTACCACCTACTATAGCATATACTCCTACCTTAGTATACTAGCAACCATCCAGGTCAATATTATTACAAAGAAATCAAGTTTGAGGTTAGAAGAGATGGTCTGAAATTTCAAGAGGCAATTACTTCCAATAGCCTACAAATACAAGAATAACTTTCAATCAACAACAATATTCTCCTTTTCTAGCATTACTGAAATTCAATATGTCCTCATCAACAGTAACTCTAGATATCATTTTCCCTACCAAAAGGGCCATGTATACAAAACAAAAGGCGGTAAATAATAAACTAAATAAATAAGATTCTTCAAGTTACCTTTTCTTCAAGATCTTCTTCCTTCTCTATGTTCATTTCTTGCTTTATCTCTCCAGTTGTCCCTTCTGACTTCCTTTTACTGGATCTGCCATTAAAAATGCAACAAGTCCCAATTTGAAAAGAAGGCAAACTTCTTATCTATACTAATAATAATGCTCTCACAATTCAGAGAACTACAGGTTTTACACTTACCTTATTTACAAAAAGGTCCACATAATTTCATACTGATTAAAATCCCAATCTGTTTGCAAATTATCTCAAACTGTTTCTATCTTCATCCCCCAAATGATTTTGTAAAGGAAGATGTTTTTAACAGCACTGAAAATCCACTCACATAATGAGATCTCCAAAGACATTAATAAACTCATAGGTAACATTTAAATATGCTCTTCAGAAATATTTAAATCACTATTCGTAAAGAAAAATTGCCTAATTAAGGCATAGGCCATACTGACCCTTTTGAAAACAGAGATATAATAGGAGGTTGCTTGCCAGAGCTTCTTGTAATCCTTGAGCTAGCTGAAGATTCTGTTTAAAAAGAAAAAGAAACTCAAGGTAAACCCTCATTATATAAATGAAAACAGCACCTGGTCTGTTTAACAACAGTTGAAAAAAACCCAAAGGGCAGAAATGTAGTACTTCACCAACATGATCAAACCATTGAAGGAAAAAGAATGAAATTAACAACATTCTATGAGATATGAGATGAATTTTTCATCCATTCAATTAACCATAGGAGGCTATGATTCCTATAGAAGGAAATCCCACAATACCATTGATGATGCATCAAAATCAAGGCAACTCACTAGTCTATTTTAACTTCTAAACTAGAATGAAAGTGTATTACATTATCTAACTTAGCAATAAACGCTACAAAAACAAGAAATGTAGGCTGATAGTGCCAATGATGGCATCTGAAGGTTTAAAGAGAACAAGCAGTAGATTCAGACACACACAGACTATTCTACATAGTCTAATGAACTCAAGTTCATTCATAAGTAAATATTTGTTTACTATTTCTGTGCAAGACTCAAGTATTCTATCTTAAGGTCTGTTTTGTACCAGATATGAATGAAAAGGATCCAAGGACAGCACTACCTGTGTAAATATTCTCACACTTGGTTGGCAAGCTAGAGAGTCCCTTCCCTTCAAGCACAGTGTAACATTAAAATTATTGTAATTAACTTATATGTACAAAGTTTAAATTCATTTACTTTTAGACTCGCCATCTGATTTATTCCTTCTAGATTTTCTGGTTTTTGACAAAGATGTTGATGATCCAGTTGCTTCCTCCATCTCTACTGTACTATCTTCTTCAATACTTTTCTCAAAATCGTCGTCGCTGGTATAAACACCGTTTTCTAAAGAACCATTCACTTTTGGATTGAGAGTATCGTCTCTATTCTCCAAAGACAATTCTTTATTTAACAAGAATTTTACTTTTGCCAAGTAATCCTCCTAAAGCAGAATAGAAACAATTTAAACAATAATTAGCACAAGAAAGCCTACAATAAAACCTGGATACTTTCCATCTACTCTATCACTGTATTTAATATATTAATTTAAAGTATTAAATAAAATGTATTTAATATCAAGCAAAGGCTTGTGAAAAAGGATCATTTCATCTCCCTGTGTCTTTAACAAAGTATACAAATACATTAGAAAGAAACAGCCATGTTAAAAATGTAAGAAAAAGACTTACTTCAGAAAGCTCTTCTTTGTGCAATTTGATCTCCAAGTCAAATAACTGATGCTGTACTTGTGCTTGCAGAAATTCATGCAGCAGACTTATTTTCCTCTTAATAAACTCCTAGAGAAAAGATTGATCATCTGGAGTCTCAAGAACTTTCCAGACATTTGAATTGCAAAGATGCAGCTAAATGACACTGGCAGCACACAACAATCCAGACACACAAAGCACTGGACAGCAAAGGAATGATACAGATCCATGAAATAGAAATATTCTAAGACACAGTAACACTCTACTTCACCACACCTATTATGAAAGGAACAAATCTACCTTAGGCAAAGTCTCTCATTTTAATACAATACCTATAAGAAGAAAATTATGAGAGGAAAAAGTATAAGGATATGGAAGATGAAAATCCTGTTTCTATAGATCTTCTAATGGAGCTAGTGGGTCAAGTTAATGGGCTCAAGGAAGTCTTAAGTCATCAATTAACTGCAGCTTTTGAAATTGTTTTAAGACAGTAATTTTTAATTCAACTATTCTAAATGAGGGTTAGCTGAATAGTGTTCACTGAAGTATAGGTTCTGGTAAGGTATTTGGAATATATTCTCTTTGAAATAATCTCTCTTTCTGGGATTAGTTTTCGATGATGATGACAAGGATGTGCAGACTAGATTTCCCTGGAGAGAAATTCCTTCCACCAATGCAAATTGTTAACTCTCTGTACCTTTTCATGTTAGAGAGCTGCCTGGAGCAACTTGTGTGATCTGTTGCTGATCATACTTACTAGCATGTTATCAGAAGTACAACTTGAACCCATATCTTTCTTGCCTTTTTTTTTTGGAGGGGGGAATAAAGGGCAATTGGGGTTAAATGACTTGCCCAAGGTCACACGGGTAGCAAGTGTTAAGTGTTAAGGCCAGCTTTCACCTCCTGACTCTTAGGGCCCATGCTCTATTCACGGTACCACCTAGCCATCCCCCTCCCTCCCATATCTTTGTAACACCAACCAAGGTCAGCCCACTAACCCATGCTGCCTCTCTTCTTTTTGTTAAAAGCACACTGAAATGATAATGCCCATTAAAAACTCAATATCTATCTTGGGCATCCATAATAACCTGGAGAAACTTACATAAACTGATGTTGAGTGAGAAGAGGAGAACCAGGACAAATTTGTACACAATTACAGACACAACATATGTGTGGTGACTAACTTTGAGAGACTGGACTCCTCTCAGCAATGTAAGGTTATAAAACAGTCCAACATTAGAAATTAACAAAAATCATCTAAAAAGGAATTACCTTTTCTGGAACAATAGCCTCATCCTTTTCTAAATCTTTAAGCCTGAAAGAAGAAAACAAGAGTTGTTACAGTACAGTATCTCCTATAGCCAAAACACACAAATACACCTCCTAAAGCAAAATAAAGACAATGGAAATATACATTTCTACAATAAATCTGGGCCAGGGATGGTGGGATAAAAATAGAGAATATCAAGTTCATGAGTTCCTAAAAATAATGCAATCAAAACAAAAGGACCAAAGCATGCTATAATATCACTAACATACCCAGTGGGGCTACATGCCTTCTTTAAATGTCAAAAGGTGCCCAGGTATACTTTATCAGTTGGCTCAAATGAAACCTAGAAGGACTCTCCTTTGCTGGCTCATCATCCATCATGCTCCCTAACTGTGGGCATTCCAAAGGCTTTGTCCTGGACCTTCTTTCTCTTTCCTTTGCTCTTCATGATCTGACTAGATCCCATGGGTTTCATTATCCTCACCATGAAATAATTCACAGATCTATAAATCAACTCCAGACTGTAGTCTCTCTCAAGTTCCAGATCACCAACTACTTACTGGACACTTCAAACTGTATGTATATTGCCTAGATATCACAAATTCAGTATGTCTAAAGCAGAACACCATAAACTGATACAAAACAAAGTGATCATAACAAGAACAATTTATACAATGACTTCGTTATCATTCAGTCATGTCTGACTCTCTATGCCCCTGTTTTTCTTGACAAACATGCTGGAGTATTTTGCCATTTTCTTCTCCAGATCATTTATCATATGAGGAAACAGAGGCAGACAGAGTTAAAGTCATTTGCTCAGGGTCCCATAACTTAGTATCTGAGGCCAAATCTGATTTCAAGTTTTCCTGACTCTGGACTGAGTGCTCTATCCACCTAGCTGCCCCACACAATGACTACAGTTCTGTAAAAGAAAACCGAAAAACTCAAGAACCATGATCAATGCAGTGATCAATCACAACTCTAAAAGACTAATGATACATCATGTTTCCTACATCTTAGGAAAGAATTTTGTAATCAAGATTAAGAGGGAAGTGGAAAATTGGGAAAGAATTTTACAGTGCCTCTGATTAAGGCCTCATTTCTAAAATATACAAAGAACTGAGTCAAATCTATAAGAATACAAGTCATTCCCCAATTGATAAACGGTCAAAGGATATCAACAGGCAGTTTTCAGGATGAAATTAAAGATTTATAATAAGTACACGAAAAAATGCTCTAAATCACCATTGAGTAGAGAAATGCAAATCAAAACAACTTTGAGGTACCACATCTGACAGGCCAGATTGGCTAAGATAACAAAAGAGGAAAATGATAAATGCTGAAGAGGATGTGGAAAAATTGGAACACTAATGCATTGTTGGTGGAGTTGTGAACATATCTAACCATTCTAGAGAGCAACCTGGAACTATGCCCAAAGGGCTATAAATAAGTGCATAGCCTTTGTCCCAGCAATACCACTTCCAGGGCTGTATCCCACAGAGATCGATCATAGAAGTGGGAAGACCCGTAGGGAAAAAAAATACTTATAACAGCTCTTTTTGTGGTGGCAAAGAACTGAAAATCAAGGGGAAGCCCATCAATTGGGGAATGGCTGAACAAGTTGTGGTATATGAATGGAATATTATTGTGCTATAAGAAATGAAGAGCAGACAGACTTCATCATAACCTGCAGAGACTTTTATAAACTGATGTTGAGGGAGAAGAGCAGAACCAGGAGAAATCTGTACACAATTAAAGACACATTGTATGTGTGATATGGACCAACTTTGTCAGACTGGACTCCTCTCAGCAATGTAAGGTTATAAGACAACTCCAAAAGACATGATGGAAAGAGATCCAAAGAAAGAACTAGAGTCTGAATGCAGACTGAAGCAAACTTAACATAAAACCAGCCTTGGGACCTTGGGCAAGTCACTTAACCCCAATTGCCCTCCAAAAGGGAAAAAAATAAGTTCTTAAATGTTTTTGATAAGACTAACTGCAATCTTATTGTAAAAGTTACTATTTTGGAAAGGTTTTTCTAGTTTAAATTTTTGCTAGTATTCCTATGGTCAAAAAAAAAAAAGTAATCGGGGCAGCTAGGTGGTATAGTGAATAGAGCTCCAGCCCTGGAGTCAAGAGAACCTGAGTTCAAATCTAGACTCAGACACTTGACAGAAAACTAGCCATGTGACCTTGGCTGAGTCATATAATCCCAAATGCCCTACCTTCCCCCCTCCAAAAAGTTAAAAAAAAATTGACTAGAAGTGAGGCCACATACTTTTCAGTCATTGTAAATATGTCATTTTATTTTTCATGACTATACTTAGTTGTTGCAAAGAAAGGATTTGGGGGGGGGAAGCAGGGGGGAAGGTAGTGACAATGATACCAAAAAAGGGACAAGAAAATAAAGAATGTCAATGAATCGTTAAAAAAAATAGAGAGCTGGAGAAAGTTCAAAACAGAAAAACAGTATAGGAATTACCTCATTAAATTTGAAATAACCATAAAAACTCCCCCCATATTGTAAAGAATTCATGGTTTCATATGCAGTTCTTTTTCTGTTCTTGTTTATAGAGGGAAATTTTTGTGTTTGTTTATATTTGTTAAGTTTGCAATAATAAGGAAAGTTAAAAGTAAGAATTCTGATTTTTTAAAACCTAAACTCCCCTCCCTTCCTCCCTAATTATCTGGTATTTAACTTCCATTTATTTATTCTGGATGTACTTACAGATATGCTTGCTGTATTCTCCAACAGAAAATAAATTTGCTTGAGTAGAGGCTACTTTTTTTGTTTTTAATTATTGTATGGCTAGCACCTTGGATGTGAATACCTACTTATCCTCCAAGCTGACAGGTGCTTAAAGTATGCTTACTGATTGATTGAATACCTATTCAAGGAAGGATATGGCATGGGTTGTTGGTTAAGGAATAGAAACTAGCCTTCAAAATTCAGTGAATTTCGAGAGACAACACTATCTGTTGTCCCTTTATGAACCCTCTTAGGGTATGCAATGCTTCCAAAAGCATCAGTAGTTTTTTAGCATTGAAAATCCATGGGGGAAAAAAAGGGGGGGGAGGGGGTTTCCTTCCCTCCCTTCCATCTCTTAAAAAACCACCTCAAATCACTTTAAAGAGAGGCACATAGGGGTGGCTGGGTTGCCAATTGAATAGAGCACCAGCCTGGAGTCAGGAGGACCTGACCCGAGTTCAAATCCAGTCTCAGACATTTAACATAAAACCAGCTTTGTGATCTTGGGCAAGTCACTTAACCCCAATTGCCATGCCTCCCCCCCTCCAATAAAAAAAAAGGGGGGGGGGGAGAGGCACATTTCATTACTATCTCTTTTTTAGGAGAAGAGGGGAATCACATAGATAATTCACAGGTCAAGTAGAGCTGTGATTAAATGACTTCAAAAATCATGAACAAAAGGAAAAAAAAACATTTCACCAGCTGTATATGGTTTTCTATCTTAATTATGAAGCTCTCAAAAATACATCTATACTGCTGCCAAGATAACAGATCAACATGGTGAATGTGAGTGCCTCAAAACCAGTAAAGATACAGACAAGCTACTGAGGAGACAAAGTCACTCCACCGCCAAATGGCATCCCAAAATGGAAACTGGGCTTACTCTAGGTAAGGTAAGAGCATCATCATCTGTATATAGCCTACCATTATGTCATAAGTTGGGTTTTATATTCACATGAAATCAAGGAGCATGAGGGAGAGGAGAAAAGCAGAGAGTGGGCTTTCTATATGTAAAGGAAAGCAACTGGATCTCAACAGAAATGTCAATAGCAAGGTCCTGTCCTGCACAAGAAGTGGGTCAACCAACACCAGACCCTTAGCTCAGAATGGTCTTTATAAGGAAGAAAAGTAAATCAAAAAATCAGAAAAGTAAAAGTACCTAAGGGTCAAAGAATCTCACTGATTATGTTACTGTTTAGTAGTGAGATTTTAAATATGTGCTAAAGTGATCTCCAATCACCTGCAGTATTCTAAAGAAAATAGCCAATACAGGAATGAATGTCATAAGGTACTAAATTACTCAGGACAGGTTGATAGAAGCCTGCATCTGGACATTAGCAGATTAGTAGAAATAACAGTAGATTTGGAATCCAAGGACCTGGGATGGAAATGAGTACAGTTAGTTGCCATCTGCATGACTTTTGGCAACACCTCCATACACAGACCACCTTCTGGTCCCTTTATATGCAAAAAGAGGGAATGAACAGGACGACCTGGAATAGTCACTTCTAAGTCTATTATCTGATATAAAACAATCAATATAATTAGTAATCAAACTGAGGAGATCCTAGGTTCCAAGACCTACCACAGATTTGAATACAAAGCTCAAAAAACTCAGATTACTACCAGCAAACATACCAACACTGAAATCATGTACATGTAAAGAAAGAATAGCCATGTAGCTAGCTGTTGCACAGTGAGCTGAATTGGGATCATCACAAGAAAAGAGTAAGAAAACAAAACAAAAAACCACAAAGCTTCTGGAGATGCATTATAATAGATTTAAGGCAATAACTGTAGGTTGATGAAAACCAAATACTTACCTTTGTTTATTTCACTTCATGTTTTAACAATATACTTTGAAAAGGTAGGACAAGCTTCAGTTAACTTCATTTTCCTGAGCCTTTCTTTGACATGCCTTAAGTTAAAAGCTAGCCAGTGACAAAGCAAACAATTTTTTTTTTAAAAGATTAAATAGACCAACTTATAATAGCACTATCAGATGCTCTTTTAAAGCTAAGTTTCAGGGCAACCGCAATCTGAAGCAAAATTAAAAATAGCCATAGGTTTTGTAAAATGAGAGCAGTAGTCCCAAAGAAAAGGATTAAATAGCAAACCAAATCTGCAAAGAAAAAAAAATCATAGTTATATACTGGGCTTGTCAGCTTTATCCAAAGAGATATCACAAATGCCACTACTATCAATTTTAATAAGGTTACTAATACACACTGCATATTATACTGTTACAGGGAATGAGTTTTATATCAAACTGAATCAAAACATTAATTACTCTTCATCATACTAATAGTACTAAGATAGAAGACCATCTTATCTTCCACAGACAAAAAATTCCTAGCCTTTGGCTACTCTTAAAGGAAGTTGCCTCTCCCATATGAAACCATCCTTGCCTCAGTCACTATAGGAACCAATACAAGATACATATCTTCCCCATTCCCCCCCCCCACTCCGGTGCAATGCTCTAGATGTTTTAGAAAAAAACTGACCAGTAACAGTCATGTTTTTATCACCAAGAACTATGCCTTGCATAGTCTAGTGGCCAGGATGCTTTCCTTTTGGTTTGGTAGGCTTGGCGCTTCTGCATCAAAGAGAGATGGGCTATATTTTTGAGAGTAAAACTCATTTTATTTGTCTCAGCTTATCTTTGTAGGGCTGGAAGGATCTAGAACCACTTCTTAGAACTTTCAGGTAAGTTGATCTTAGTTTGATCCTTGGGCTTCCAGCATTCTGACACCTCTGTAGGTCACTCTCCCAAAATAGAGAAGAGAAAATAAAGTGCTCTCATAGGCAACCAGTTTTTGAACATTTTAATAATAAAAATAGTTTTATGTATTATTTAAGTTTTGTTTACAAATACTTCAATGGCTGAAATAAGTTCATATTAGAAATTAAATGCTGTAAATGTGCAATCTTTCAACATTCAAAGCTTAAGAGTAAACAAAAGGCCTGAAAAGAAAATAGACTTTCTTATAACTTTTGAAATAGCTTTCTAAACCTGTAAAGATACAACTTCGAAAAAAAAAAATAATTTGTTGTTTAGGAATGTCTGATTCTTTGTGACCCCATTTGAGGATGTTCTTAGAAAAGATACCCAGAGTGTTTTGCCCTTTCCTTCTCCAGCTCATTTTATAGATGAAGAAACTGAGGCAAACAGAGTTGAGTGACTTGCCCAGCTAGCAAATGTCAGAGGCCACATTTGAACTCGGGCCCAGTGCTCTATCCCTGGTGTCCCAAAATATAATTAGAGGTATGGTAGAATTTCCACAGTCTAGAAATTTCACTGAAGGAGTCATTTTAGATGGCTGAGAGTTTAAAACTCCACCATAAATAAAGTGTTTTATTTTGTCATTTGTGATGGAAATTCAGTCAATAACACTTATTAAGTCTGTTCAAAGGGCAAGGCACAGCACTGGTATACCTTCCCAGCTTTCTTTTTTTTTTTTTTCTGGAGGGGAGAAAGTAGGGCAATTGGGGTTAAGTGACTTGCCCAAGGTCATAAGGCTAGGTTTTTGTGTTACCTGTCTGAGGCGGATTTGAATTCGGGTCCTCCAGACTCCAGGGCTGGTGCTCTATTTACTGAGCCTATTTACTTGAACCTAAGAACAACCATCAAGGTCATCTATCTGAATATTCATGATTGTGAATTAATACAGTAATGCCCCAGGGGCAATTTCCCCCTTTTCTAAATGACTCCAAACAGCCATATTTTTTTTTAACTTCTCAGGTAAATTTGTTTAAATAACTTCTGGGACCATCTGTGGGTACCTAAAAACCTATCAACTCCTCCATACTTCGAATTTCTAGGTTTGGAAGTAAAATTATAAAGTTTCTTAGAACTATGTATGTTAAAAGTAAACAGAACCTGAGCCCCTGAAAAAGTACAAGTGCATAAACTTTATACTGCATGAATTTTTACATTTATTTATGTTTTCTCAGAAACACTTTATACTTTTCCTACATGATACCAGTATTTATCTTGGACAAATGAAGTTCTCAGGTAACACAGTTCTGGACATCTGAAGTGTTAGTGGGCATAATTTAAGTATAAGACATAATTCCATATTCCCTAAAAATGAAAGTCATTTCAAATTAATTCATAAACTATTCATCTTTCTGCCTGGCACAGGTACACTATAATAATATTGGTATAAGATACCTTGCACAAAGAAGTTACTTAGCAAATATTTATTGTACTTAACTGAATATGAACTGAATATGTAAATCAACTTTTCTTCATTTCAGTAGTTAATTTCCTTTGAAGAGTGTTAACTACAAAGATAACTATGAGTATAATAATTATTACCATATAAAATGGAGTTTAGTACACTCTTCCAGTTGGATTTATATTTATACATTAATGCCTAGAAATTAAAACAATACTGATACCACCTTGTTCTTCAAAAGTCATTTCTGAATCCCTATGCTCCACAGAATATTGGACAAGAGTTAGGTTTTGTATGGATGGTTATAAAGATCCCAGGCCATAGAGGCCCCGCATTCTAGGATTAGTATATATATTGCTATTTATTTTACAGAGTTTCTCTGAGGAAAGCACTTTCTAAACTAAAAAGCAAATAAATGTAAATTCTGGAGCTATCCTAGTGTCACTTCATCACTGGAAGTCCTTTAGCAGGAGGACAATCACTTGTCAAGGATGTTGAAACCCTGACCAGCTCACTCTTGGTAATGGTAAGACCAAAGATCAATGAATATCCCTTCTAACTAAATATCTGATAGTCTAAGAGTAAACCTAAAATGCAAAGTGAGGCTTGTTTTCTCACTAAAGCATACTCTATTAATTCAGTCCAGCACCTGCTTTATATAAAAGAGAAATTGAGCAACTTATGACTGAATGAATATATCTAAGAATTTTCTAAGAAAATAATACAAAAGTGAAATGGTTGTCAGAAGATGGGAAATTCCCTATCAACTGGAGGTATTCAATACAGGACTTGAACTAAGAGATGGGGATGAGAGAGAGGGAGGTCATTAATCAAACAGGAGGTAAAGGTCCTTTCAAAATCTATGATTCAAAGTGACTTGCCCAAAGTTACCTAGAAAAATAGCAGATACAGAACCAGAATCAGGTCCTCCAATTACTAATCCAACTATTAACAAAACTCAGCAAAATCTTATCTATCCTCATTATTGTAGTTTGTATACTGTTATACACAGTGCTCCTCAAGTTCTAAGACAAAATGTTAAAAAAAAAAAACCCTCACTCAGAATTATTTAAATTGAGAACTTGGTGGGGATACCAAGAAATCTGCAAGAATTTGCTTTAAGGTCTCTAAACACCATGTTTAAATTTTATCTACATCATCTCTCAAGAATGCCACTCTAAGTTCATCAACTAAGATTTTAAAAACTCATTCATATTTTTCAGTGCCTTGATGCAAATAACATCAAAGTATAATTAAACTTTTTTTCTAATGCTAAGAGCTATCTCCCTCTTAAAACAACAATATTTAAAATAGCAAACATCAGGTAATAAGATACCCAATACTACACTTTGAACATGTATGATACCAATATCTTACTAATCATAGCCACTCTTTTATGAAGTAAATATCCTCTGTGAAATGGGGACAAGGGAGAGATTTAGTTAGCTCTTGAAGTTCTCAGTTGTCGAATCACTGGAGTGCCAGGATAAACTTGAAGTTCTTGGCTCTAACCACTAAACAATACATGGTGGCAAATGAATCTCAAAGTCATCCAATAAGAATACACTTTTCAAAAATTAGATTACACTCGGGGTCCATAGAAAAATTTCTGCTAAAGCAGACTAGGCAGCTGACATCTGTGCTAGTCAGTTTACAGTTACCTGAACATCATAATTACCTCCCTTGAGGATGGAGCCAAAAAATAAGACTGTAAATTACAGTAGTAAAACAAAGTAACCAAAGGTTATCCTTCCATAATACGGGAAATAGTGACTGATTAATTGTAATGGCACTGGAAGGAGAGCAAACCAATGGCTAGCTACCTGATAAAGGTCCTTCCCAGAGAACTTGTATTTGCTATCACTATTACAACAAAAAACAAATGCCTTGCTACCGATCAATTTGCAGGGAAATACGATAAAACAGTACTTCTAAACGAGTGATTCTGCTATTAATTTCATGAAATAGACTAAAGATGGCTCAAGTAGGCATTTCACAGGTCTTTAGAGGCACTAGGGATAAATGGATGAGAACTACAAGTCGGGTAACAAATCCTGCAGGAGGTGAAATCCATGTGTGGGACAGCTCTCCCCTGGCTACCTCGTGCCCCAAGAAGGAATGCCTCGGGAGAGGAAGGCGGAGCAAGCCCACCCCAAGCCAGAGGATGGAAGGAGAGCCCACGGGCCTTCCAAAAGGACCACCGGGGCTGGGGAGGCGTGCGCCCTGGCTCTCGCGTGGGTCAAACGCGACCTCCCCAGCAGCAGCCCCAAGCCCCAGCCGACCATTCCCGGGCCCCTGTGGGGCACGAGAAGGCGATGGGGGCCCCCAGGCGGAGGCGTGGGCTTTGGAGGCAGCCTCCCCCACTTCCTGTCACTGGCACCACTGGATCCCGGCACCTCCGCCTGCCGGGGCGTCCCCCGTCTTCAGTCCCCCCCCAGCCCTCCAGGGTGAAACTGACAGCCCTGCCCGGCTGCTAAGGCCCGGGGCAGGTCAAGGGGGTCCCGGCCCAGGGCCGCCCCTCTCCCTCCTCACGCACCTCCAAGACACGACACGGCGTTTTGGCGCCAAATGTACCAGGGAGCTGGGAGGACGGCGGCGGCAGCTACGCCAGACGGGGTCCTCGCGGACCGAAGCCCCCGGAGGGACCCTCGGCCGCTAGCCCCGCCAACGGCCAACGGCCGGGGAGCGCGAGCCCTCTGCCCCGACTCGGGGCCTGGCACGGCACCGGTCCAGGCCTGTCAGGTGTACCACGCGCGGCTGCCCCGACCCATTCCGGCCCTGCCTGGCCCAGCGCGGCCCGAGCCCCAACAGTCCGGGGCAAGCGGCACTTACCGTCTGCGGACCTCCTCCGGCAGTGGGAACGCGGGAGCGCCCGGCGCGGCCACCGGGGCCGGGCCAGTGCGGGCAGGCATCTCGCGGGTCCGAGACGGGAGCACAGAGCAGGGCCTGGGGGACTGAAGGGAGCCGGCTCTGTCTGCTCAGGGGCGAGCGCGCGGACAGCCGGCTTTTCGCGCGGAAACCAGAACCGCCGAGAGGGGAGTGGGATGGGGGAGGGGAGAGGGTTATACCACCTGGCAGGGGTGTGGGAGGCCGGCGTCGGGGTGGGGGCGCCGAAGCGACCATTCCGGGAAGGACGGTACCAAAAGCAAAGTCCCGGCGGGGGGGATTTGGAATGGAAGCCCCCGCCCCTGCTGACTCCCCTCCTCTCCTGAACAGTCTGCTCTGCTGCCAGCCTCACACACAGGGGGAGGGTAAAGGAGGAGGTCTGTGTGTGTCATCCAGTAGTGCCCGAGAGGAGACAGAAGTGGCCTGTACCATCTATGGCGAAGTGAGAGGGGGAGAAGAAATGGACAGGCCAACATGCTTCTCAGCAGCTCTGGGGCAACACGGAGAGAAGAGGGGGAGAGGCAGCCATTAGGTCTGATACCTGCAGAGAAGAATTATGGGGAACCAGGTTTAACCTTTAGATGGAAGCTGAAACTTGTCCACCACAGCCTGTCTGCTTAGCCTCTACATGTAGTCAGACTGTGTGCTCAAACCTTGCTGTAGTATAAGACAAGGTAGTCTCTGGAAACCCCCTAGAACTCTTCTAGAATCTTCCCGTTTGATGAGGCATTTGCCTGAGGCCATTAAGCCTTTGATTATAGCTGGGCCCTAAACTCAAGTTACTAGCCTAGCGCCTCTTTGTCCAGCTAGCCCCCACCTGGATCCTCTCAAAATATCTATAACCAAATCGGTTACACCCTTAAACTAGGCTAGCCCTCCATTGTCTGTCCTCCCCAGGTAGCCTCCAGCTATTTCCCACCCTTAGTCTCTCAATACTGGAGACTCTTCCAGAAGACCCTCTCCGAAGGCCTTCTTTAGACCACCCCTAAATTCTCCCACTAGCTTTCTGTACATCTGCTCCATCTTGTCTTCTAGAAGGGCCCGAGAATTATCTAGCTCAGACTCACTCTGTGACTGATGATTCTGGGCTGTTTGTCTAATGCATCACAGAGAACCAACACTCCTTAAGAGTTATGGGAAACCTTTAATAAACTTTGCTTTTCTTTTGCCAAGAGAAGGCTTGAGTAGAATTCATTCGGCAGGACCCGGTGTGTTGGTATTTTGGGGTTTTGCACACTCCTAAACCCTATACTGAAGAGGTTACCCTAAAGAGAGCTAAGGTTGCTCTGGAGACCCCAAAATGCCAACAGGCCGAGTCCTAACAAATGAATTAGACTCAAGTCTTCTCTCAGCCAAAGAAAAGCAAAGTTTATTAAAAGTTCGCTTGTATTAGACACAGAATAAGTCTGTGCTAGGTAAGAGACAAGCCAAAGTCGAACTTTTGGGAGCTACAGGCATAGGGCCTGGAAGTCCCTTCCTCCATAAAGGAAGGTTTGAGAGAAAGCCTCGAAAAACAAACAAAGATAACCCCACAAAAAAAAAGTACCCGAAGTTTTCCCAGTTCCCTAGCGCCAAGAGAATTGAAAGAATATGGCTTACACTTCCTCGTCTGTCCTTACCTTCCATTCTTCAGAAACCAAACATGTCCATGTTCTCCAAAATAACCAAACAGGAGGTCAGGCTGAGCATAAAACAGCCTCCTAGCTGTCTGACCTAATGGGACCTGAGAGGTCAGGCCCCCAAAAAAACCACACACACCACAAAACAAAAAACTGCACTTCCAAGGTGCTAGGCAAAGAGAGAGGCTTACTTACCTTCCAGAACCGGCTGGAAAAGAACTTAAGATTAGCAGTGTTTCCGGTATCAGGAAAACATAAAAATGAAGAGGTCACCCATAAAGAGGGTTAGGATTGGTGGTTAGGGGTGGTCTAGAGGAGGAGTTTGGGGAGGCTCTTCAGGAAGAGTTAATGAGGTCAATGAGTGATTAAGGGTGGGAGGCCATCTGGAGACTACAGACAATGGTGGGCTAGGCCAGTTCAAGGATGTATTGATATTTTTATAGGCAGTAGGGTGGGAAGTCTAGTAACAGAGGGTGGGAAGTCCATTGATAGACTAGCTTCATGCAAATGCCTCATCTAAAGAGAAGATTGAATCTAGAGTCCCAGGGAGGTTCCCTGAGCCTGTACTTCAAGGACTCAAGGAGAGGTCAAGGGGGCCCCCAGAGCCCATACCTCATCATATACCTCAATATTTTATGGTTCCCTGACTGTGTGCTCAAACCTTGCATGTAGTCAGACTGTCATCTTGTCTTGTCCACTCTCATTAACCAACGACTGCAGTCAGACCAGCTGCCCAATCACTACTTTTACTCAGTCTTTATCCAGACACACACCCTGTGTTGAGGGTCACTCCTCCGGTCAACCATATGTTCTATCTTGTCAACTATTGCCAGACACTCTTCTTCATTCAGCCTGTCTTATCAACTACTGCCTGTCAGTCAGCCTGACCTGTCAGCATCTGTCTGTTCAGCATCAATAAACCTGTCTTATTCAGTCAATGTCTGCATCATGGATCTTAGAATTCAGAACTAGGAGAGCCTTTAGAAACCATCCCATCTGGCTCCCTCATTTTACAAAGGAGATAACTGAGGCAATAAGGTCAATCAACTTGACATGTTAGGCTTGTCATTATTAGTCAGTCAGTGCAATTCTATGGTTCCTATTGTCCATGTAATAATGCTGGATCCCTAGGAGTCAGCAGAACCCAAAATCTTATTGACACTAATTAACTGGCCCCCATCCTATTAAACCTGTGGCTAAGAAATCTTGAAATTACTCAGCAGAAAGCAATAATTGAGAAAGATAACTAGCCTATAAGAAAGCATATTGACAAGCTAAGGTACCCCCCAAAAAATGCAAGATTGACCTAGGTCCCCAGGTTGTTATTATTAGGCTTAAGAATATTGCTGTTTGGAGTGGGGCAGTGAGTAAGAGAGCTGGCCAAGTAAGAAGGCCAGGATCAGTTCCAGCCTCAG
The DNA here is from genome assembly GCF_028583685.1 of Petaurus breviceps papuanus. Taxonomy (NCBI): domain Eukaryota; kingdom Metazoa; phylum Chordata; class Mammalia; order Diprotodontia; family Petauridae; genus Petaurus; species Petaurus breviceps. Next base: position 5,690,008 of record NW_027185755.1, on the reverse strand, counting down.
ATACTTGACACCCACATAAAATAACTGGCTGTGTAACCTTGAGCAAGTTAACCCCAATTGCTTAAAAAAAAAAGAATATTGCTGTTCCCCATTTTCAGAGATTCCTTTAAAAGTTCTGGGCTTGAGTGTGAAGCCTCCTATCCTATAATGGACCCCTTCTTGATTAAGGGAAGAGAGGGGAAACTATCTGATGAGGTCCAGGCTCTGGGAATCCTCTTGAGCACTCCTTAAGTTACAGGCTCTGGGAACCCCCCTTGAACTCTGATTAAATTGTCCCATTGGCTGAGGCATTTGCATGAGGACATAAGCCTTACAATGTGGCTGGGCCCAGACCCCTGTTACTAGCCTAGCCCACCATGGTCCATCTACTTCCCACCCTTGAGCCTATCAAAATATCAGTCCACCCTTGAACTGGCCTAGCCCACCATTGTCTGTTGGCTCCAGTTAGCCTCCTGCAACTTCCCACCCTTCATCACTCATTGACCTCATCTGACTTCTCCTGAAGACCCTCCCCAAACTCCTCTCTAGACCAACCCTAGATTCCTCCCACAACTTTCTGTATATAAGATCCCATCTTCCCTCCATGTATGTGAGAGGCCATAGAATGACCTAGTATAGACTTACTCTGTGTCCAATACAAGCGAACTTTTAATAAACTTTACTTTTCTTTGGCTGAGAGAAGACTTGAGTGGAATTCATTTGGCGGGATTTGGCATGTTGGTATTTTGGGGTCTCCAGAGCAACCCTAACCCTCTTTATGGGTAACCTCTTCATATCCAATGGTCTGGCATTCTAGACTGTTACTGAGTGCACTTTGGAAAGGTTGTCCCTGCCTAGCCTGGGTGGAAAAAATATGCAGAACCAGAAAAGGCTTCAACTAGCCTGAGTTTTCACTTTGAACAATGCTTCCTGTTCCCAATTACAATTGGCCTGCTGTGTTCCCAAGGGTAGACTCAGAGTTCAGAAGTGGAACAGTTGAGAATCTGAGTCTCAGCCAAACCAAGGTCAGACACAGTAGGGAATGTACATTGCCAGTGACAAAGTGGTCAGTAGGCCGGGAGACCAGTGGAGCTGAGTCACCAACAATGCAGTAGGGTTAGTTACACACGTGAACTGACAGGTCTCCCAAAGATAGAGGACAGTAAATGTTAAACAAGTCCAGGGGCCTAGGGCTGATAGATAGCACCTCCCCTTCTCAGTCCAACAGAACCAAGGGAGAACCCAGACAAGCCTGCCTTCAGGATGTCTACTCCTGAGCTTTGCCTGACCCTGTCCCCACACCTGACTCATCAGACCCGTAGAGATGAGTTTTGTGCACACTGATGCCTCCAGAGGCTGTCCCTGAAATGCATCAGAAAAAGCCAGGTGGAATACCCCCTCTTACCTGCTGAACTGGGTATTCTAGTCTTGTCTGGGGCCTAGAAAAGACTTGAGAGGTGTGTATATGAAGGGGGGGATAACATCAGGTTCCCTCACCTATTCCCAAACTATGACATGGGGTGTGGTGCCAGACTTTCTCCAGAACATTTTGTATCCAGGCTAAGCTCCCCATTTTTCTGGGCTGGGCTTATGGGAACCACTCCTTCCTCCAGATTAATTGGAGGAAATGGGCCATTCTCTCTCCATGGGGCAATTATGGGTTAAAGAAAGTTAACCCCATGGGGTGGCTAGGTGGTTCAGTGAATAGAACACTGGCCCTGGAGTCAGGAGGACCTGAGTTCAAATTTAGCCTTAGACACTTAACATAAAACTAGCCATGTGACCTTGGGCAAGTCACTTAACCCCAATTGCCCTACCTTCCCCCTCCAAAAAGCAAAAAAAAAAAAAAAGTTAACCCAAAAGTCCTTTCCATTACTGGGAGCTGGGTCAACTTGTTGCTGCCATTCCACAGAGGGGGAAATGGAGGCACAAAAAAAGAGGTGAACTACAGAACTCTATGGCTTCTTTTTAAATGTGGCTTTCCAAACTCCACATCCAAGAGACTCTATTCAAAATTCCTGTCACTGGCCCCATAACCCCACCCAAATGCCTCCAGCAGGGGGACTAGGTGGTGAAATGAATAGAACACCAGCCCTGGAGTCAGCAGGACCCCAGTTCAAAACCCACCTCAGACACTTAACATGTACTAGCCACTTAACACTTACTAGTCCTGTGACCTTGGGAAAATCACTTAACCCCAATTGCCCTGCCTTCCTCCCCTCCAAAAAAAAAAAAACCCACCAAATCCCTTTAGCAGAAGTGTCCATTGGAGGAGCTTCTCTCCCCATGCCTCTGACCAAAAGCTCAAATTTCTAAACAAAGTTTGTCTCTGAGCTCTCATGCTTCCTGACCTTAAGTGGGGTTGGAGGCTCTGGGAGGCTTTAGTCTAGAAAGTGGCTGAGCCAAGAGGGGACTGTGAGTGGCTTTCTGAAATTCTGCTCTTTTTGTGTCTAATGTATTGGTTTTCTTTTTCTAAATGTATCTGTGTTTATGCAGTACACTGTGTCTCCTTCTTTTCTGTGCCTATATATAGGTATACTTGGAAATAAGTACGTGTTTTCTTTGGGTTTGTCTCCTTTCACATATTTCTAAGAGCATTCCTTATGTGTCTTTGGTTCAGTGTCGCTGAGTGTTAAATGAGAAGTAAGGATTTATGACCTGAAGAATTAATTATTCTTCCCACCTTCATCCCAACCCTTGTCCCATCTGGCCTGAACTCTTTTGGAGAAAATCCATGGTTCACCTTTAGGAGTTTCCTCACTCTATGTACCCAGTGTAAATGGAAGGAGAAAAGGAAGTTTCCCTGGGACCCAAGAAGGAGGCCTGGCTGGGGAAGGGTTCTGGAGAGACCATTTACTACAGCCATACATCTGGATCTTTTCAGTAAGTGGAATTGGCAGCCTTTACCTTTCTGTGGGGTTGAGGGGATGGGGGAGTAGTGGTGGTAGTAGATAGGTAGAAAACCACTGTTCTTTTCCCCCTAAATTCCCCCTGTGTCGGTGACTGGAAAGGATTCGAGGGGCGTGGATACCTGGGTTCTGCTCAGCTGTCCTTTGCAGGAGGTGGTCCTGACCCTGTGCTTCAATTTCCCCAGAATCCCCAGGCCTAATGAGGGAAAAAAAGCTTTGTTCTAGAAGAATGCCCTTCTAATGGGGGGAGGTAGAGAGGAAATCTGTCTCTTCAGGCAGTAGCCCAATGTGTATCAAACCAGCCTCCTGAGAACTTGATGCCCCTGACTTTCTTGAGCTCTCCGGTCCTGCTGACAAAGCCATATGGGAAAGTCCCTGGACCAAAGCAAATGGTGGGCATCAATAAATCATTAGTCAGTTTTTTTTGAGGGGAGTACACAAGCCTGTGAGTGGGTCTGTCACTGACCTTCTGTTCTTAGAAGCCACTGAGATCCTGTCTTTGGAGTAAGGGGAGGGACCTAGCAGGAGCCAGAGGGGAGGAGGGTTTCTAGGGCAGCAGAGTGAACAAGTCAACATGTATACTAGGGAGAAGAAAACGAAGGCTGGGGTTGGAGTGGCCTCTCCAGCCCAGACAGCCCCCCCCCCAGACAATTACCCTGGAAGTGGTGTGTGTGAGTGGGGGGTGGGAGGGGCCTACTCCTGAAAGCCCAGAGGATAAGTCTTATTTCTCCCGTAGCGGCAGGACCCAAGCAGAAGACAGTGCTCAAAGTGGAGACTCAGAGAAAAATCAAACAGAACCATTTAATCAGCCCGAGGTCAGGGGCTGAGGGAAGGGAGAGGCATGTGGGATTTCCCAAACAGGAAGACATAATATGGAGTCTGTTCCTCTCCCCTCTTTTTATCTTCATTGCAGTTCTCTTTGGCAAAAAAGTCTCCTCTCAAGAGTCCTATTAGGACCCCTTTGCCCAATTAGTGGACAATAGGCAGCATGTGAGCTCCCAGCCCCACCCCACCCCCAAAGGGAATGACTTCCTAGTCATTCCAGGAGAAGCCTTAGGACCGGAAGGAGAAAATCGTTTCCCCCTGCCCTAGGATTACTTCAACAAAGCCAGAGAAACAAAAAACGTGGAATATTCAAATTACAAGTCACAGAGAAAAAACAAGGGGGTGGGCCACACACAAGCACACTCTCACAGACATAAATATATATGGTCATTTGTACCGTTTGATTCCCTTTCATCCACAGGATTCCAGGTCTTTTCTGAAGAGTTGGGGGGCGGGGATAGTTAGGGGGAGCAGCCCCAAGGCATTTATTCTTCCACCTCCCATTCACTCTAACTTGAATGGGGTAATAGCCAGTCTGCTATGGTTTAAGGTCTCACATGTTCTAATGGATTTGGTACCTCGTTGGGGCTAGCAAAAGATGGATAAGTAGGGAGGAAAACTGGGAGGGGGGAAGGAGGACTGAGCTTGGGGTCCATGGTGAGAGTAGTATATAACCCCCACAAGAGCTAACCCCAGCTTTTTCACCCCTGATATGGGATGTCAGGAGTGCTCCCCTACTCCCCAAACTGGTCTAACAAGTGAGTGGGGGAGGTGACAGCAAAAGACCTCTGGGGAAACCTGGCTCCTGGGGGGAGGCCTTCAACAGATTGGCCTCCTCCCTGTTCCCCTAATCCTCCTAGTGAAGTCTTTGGGACCTCAGTGTCTTCTCCCTTTATTCTCCACCCTACAACAGCATACTTAGCCATAGAAACCCAAGAATGGGGTTTGGCAGCCCTCCCCCTTCCCATCTTGTGATTTCCCAGCATGTGGTGGGTGAGGAAGGGAAGGAGATATAACCGTCATCTGTCAAGATTTGGGGAAGCTGTGGACTTACTTGTACAGTTGGAAGGACAAGAGAGGGAGGAGTCCCTGAATCCTTTAGAAATTGGAAGGGAAAAGTGGAAATTAAAGGCATTAGATATTTACACAAGGAAAAGAACAGGTAAGGGGGGTTGGAAAAGATGAGGTATCTACAGAGGCAGTGGTGACAACCTTGGCTCCTTATACCTCTCTAATCTTATATCAGGCTCTTTGGGAAAGAGCAGTTTGTCCCACCTCTCTCATCTACAACCTTCCAGAGACTGTAGGCTCTGACCTAGTCCCAAGAATCATTCCCCCTTCTGGTTACCAATATGCCCTTTAGCACTTCCTTCTGACCCCATAGTCATACACACACACCCTTCACACCACGGTGTTTCCCTCCATGAATGTAGGTGATGTGGGCATCTGTGTGCCACGTTCCAGGGAGCTTGAGCTTCGAAGGGGTAGGAGGCAGCGCCCTGGGGCCTGTCCACGGCCCTGCCTGGCTCCAGGCTCCCCACAGCACAAGGGCCGAAGCACCTCCCGCCGAAGGTCTCTGCTTCGCCATGTGTAGATGACGGGATTGAGCAGTGAGTTGAATGTGGCAAAGGCAAAGAAGTAGTGGGCTTTGTAAAGCACGGGGCAGGCACGGACAGGGCAGGAGGTATCCAGCAGGAGTACAATGAAGGCTGGCAGCCAGCAAACAATGAAGACCCCTAGCACAATGGTCACTGTCTTCAGCAGTGCCAAGGTTTGTGGTCCAGCCAGCTCTGCATGGCTAGAACGCACTACACAGTAGATACGCACGTAGAGAGCAACTATTGCCAGCAAGATGGCAGTGAAGACAGTCACCACAAAGAGGACATAGGACTTGGCATAGAGTGGCAGCACTGTAGAGCAAGCATCCAGCTGACCTAGGCAGTTCCAACCAAGGATGGGCAGCCCCCCCAGGGCCAGAGAGATGACCCAGCAAGCCCCAATCAGCAGCAGCATCCGGCAGCTTTTGTCGCTACCATACACCTTCACTTTTGCAATTGCTACATGCCGCTCGATGGCGATGGCCAGCAGGCTGAAGACTGAGGCGGAAAGTGTGATGAAGGCCGAGCCCTCTCGGATAAACCAGAGCACAGGGGTCAGCTGCAGCGTCCGGGGGCCAGACAGTAGGGTATTAGCAATGAAAGCTACACCAGCCAGCAGATCAGAGGCTGCCAAGTTGCCCAAGAACAAGTACATGGCTGAATGAAACTTCCTGTTCCGAGCAACAGCAGCCAATACGAGCAGGTTCTCCAGGATGATGGCACAGCAGAGCAGGACAATGAATCCTGAGGCTGCCTTGCGGGATGGTGTGTCTGGGGGTACAGGAGTCTCCTTGGTGAAGTTGTAGTGTTCAAACACCTTGTTGGGATTCAGGTAATCTTCATAAGGACTGCCCATGGCCAGCCCCCAGGTGGGGTGGGGTGTTGTCCCTCACCCCACCCCTGCCCCCACCAAAAGCCAGATAAGACTCAGCAGCCACTGGAGGCCATGTTGTGAGAGCTAGGAAAAAGGAAAAAAAAAAATCAGTCACCAACTTGAGGGAATTAGGGATGGGAGGGGCTGATCTCCCACCCAAAGTCATAGATGACATGTTCTTGGATTTGGAGAGTGGGCATGCTACATCCCTCCACCCTGGCACAGGAACAGTGGCCTTCACTCCTGGATACTTTGCCCAGTAGTCCATCATCAGGGGCAGATCTTCACGTCCAAATATGTCTGAGAGATTCAGGGTGGCATAAAAAAGAACCTGGTACAAATTTTCAGTATTCCCCAAATCAGCATCTTGCTTAATTCCACTTCCCAAATTTCATTCATCACCACTTCCCACCTATTCTCCTTCCATCAAAACTTAGTTCAAAATTCAACCCTGCCAGGAAACCTCTGCTTGACTCCCCTTCTCTTTTCCCTCAATACCTACAAACTCAATTTGTACTAGTCCATTAGCACCAAAGAGTGCAGTCTTTTGCTGCTTTGTGTGCTCTGGGGATTGATCAGACATAAACTCTGTTTCCTCATGCAATTTGTGAGCTATCTATAGATGTGATCTTTCTCTTTACCCTCCTCCCAAAATGCCCAGGTCTAAACTTTGTACAATGGAAGTATGACCCAGGATGCTCCTTACCTGCCTGAGAGAGGGTGATATTGGTCTAATAGCACCCTTGTTATGTGGTCACCCTTGTTGCCAGCTCCCCATCATTTCCCAGTTGGAACTACAGACCCATAACCTTAAATGCTTTCCTGATAAGGGTCAGGGTGATTCCAGATGAGCAGAAGAGAAACCAGAGTAAAGCTGAACCCTAAAATGGCTACTCATAATCTTTTCAGAGGTTATTCTACCCCTCTCTTTGTTGTACTGGTCCCTCTAGGCCAAGAGCTTGAGTTCATCCATGCCTTTCTCTCTATGGAACTACTCTGAAGCTCAGAATGATGCCCCACCCCCAAATTTGAAGAAGTCTAATGGTAAAGACTTCCCTCTGGCCTTAGAAGGGAACTCTGATCTAAGAAAGGGACAAACACACTTTGTCCAATTTCATGCATTAGGGGGATGGGAATGAGGGGCTGAGTCAGGGAGGAGACAGCTCTTTTAAAAAACAACTCTTTGTCATCAGCAGTATGGGGGCGGGGGTGGGGGAATAGGGGTGGGAGTGGGGGAATGGGGGTGGAGGGTGAGCTCAGACAGGGTGTCCCAGGAGAATAGGCAGGAGGGGGGAGGACCCCTGTGCTGAGATATATTCCAGATGTGCAAGGCCTCTGGATTGGGGTGGAGCCCATGCTCTGGTTATATCCGGTCCAGGGAACTGATGAGGGAGAGAAAACTAGGGGGATAGGCAGTATGAGAGAGATCATAGAAAGAGGGGGAGACTAGAGACTGAGAAGAAATTGGGGGGAGTGTCCAGTCTTCAAATGAGAAATTTCCAAACACAGCAAATGGAAACATTGCTCAGAGAGGGAAGGAAAGACGTGCAAAGAGGACTATATGGCCAGATTCTTGCAGAAATAGATATTATGAATCTCCTGTCCAACTCAAAACAAGAAGGGGCCTCTTCTAAATCATACAGGGCCAGGGGAGAGGGGCGGGGAAAGAGAGTCTCTCTATAGAGAATGCTCCCCAGTTCATCCAGTTTCATGCTCCTGGTCAGACCAGCCTCTCCCATATAGGAGTGCAACTGTATCCCGCCCTTCTCCCCACCCCCACCCACTCAACTCATCTCATCTCAGTAGGCTCTACTCTATAACTGGGGGAAAGTGTTGGAGTGGCAACCACTAACTCCCCCAAACTCCATCATAACAACGAACCGGAGCCAGTGCCTTCCCTTTCTCAGGTAAACTAACAAGGCCTTTCCCACAGACAGTCTCACTCTCCTAGCTCCTGAAACTGCAACAATGGTCCTGAGAGATAATACCTACCTCTGGGGCTGGGACTTCATCTTGTGTGGGCTCCTGTACCTTTTCACTAGTGCTGCTGTCTGAGCCCTCCTAGGAACCAGTTGAACTGAGACTCCCCCAGACCATCCAGACTCAGGAACAAAACATGTCCAAGATTGAGGGTCCAGCCCCGCATGGTTGCTTTGGCTCTTGGCCTGGTTCTCTGCCACCTGGGGTAGGGAGGGGGGAAATCTGAGGCAGGAGAGAGGGCATCAGTCATGGTTTGGAAACAGAGGAGGATTTGTCTGTCTCTGTCCCTGGACTGTGGCCCTGCCCAGTTCAGCTGACAGAGGCCCCTTGTTTCTAGAACTCAACCTTGGGCTCCTTGACACCCTCTGCCAGATGGAGTTCAACCAGAGGCTGAATTTTGCTGAAGCCTAGGCCCCTCAGTCCAGGACAGGACTTACATGCTTGGCCTAAAGTTGTGGGAAAAGTCCCACAAAGGAACCAATGCATCTTTTGGGTTATTTCCCAGACAGAGAGGCCTGCTGCTTGACTATTTCCTTTTCTAGAAACCTTATTGATGCACACTAAGTCCAGCTGGTGACAGCATCCTTTAAAATCCTCAAACTGATCCTATGGCTATATTAAGAAGGCAAACAGAAAACTCTAGATTTCCTCTGAGGAATGAATTCATACCAATTTTAGAACTCTGGGTTGGATAGAATTGAGACACTGACCAAAGCCCAAATGGGCAACCCTAACCTTCTCGGACTGCAGCCTTCGAAGATCCACTCCCCATGTGGACTCACTAACAACCAATAGAAATTCTTTGAACACCCACTCCCTTTGGTTGTTTTTACTATCGTTGGATTTTTTCTCTCCTTCCAGGTGCAATGGACCAGAATGGAACTGCTGAAGTTCCCAGCACCCACAAGTTTTGTTTCAGTCTCAAAGAGAAGGGTGGTAAGAAAGGGAGGGGCCACAGCCCCTACAACTTGCATATAACCATAGCTAGTCACTTTCCAGGGCTCCCGAGGTCCAAAAGATTGATTGACAGTTGATTTCAGAAGGAAAAAAAATCATCTGTTAACAGATCAGGAGATTCCTCCTCTTTCCTGCTCCCAGACAGCAGTGCAGTTATGCATGTAGGAAGTCCAGGCCTGCCCTAAACATAGCCCTGGCCACCTACGGCCAGTTCCCACACCCCTGCTGCTGGTCTGGACCACTCCGGAAATGAGTTCATCAGCTTCAGGGTCTCTCAGAGGGATAGGAGATTTAGGAAGCAGAGGAGTCACAGATGGGTAAACCGAGGCACTGGCCTGCTGTATCTCCACTTCCCAATCTTATGGAAGAAATATCTTCGGGTCAGTACCAGCCCTCCCTACCACCAGACTCAGTAAAATTCTCAGTGCTAGAGTTGAGAGCCTCAGGTATGCAGAAGAGGGAGGGGAGTTAGCAGAGGCAGGCAAAGGAACTAACCAGGACTTAGCCTGGGACCCACAGTTGAATCAGACTCAGGCTATAGACGTGTTTTCCCAGTCCCAGCCCCCTCCTTGCCCGGAGCCATGCTCGGCTTCGCAAGAGTTAAACTCTTTCCAGAGCTGGCTCCGGAAATCGCCAGACCCAAAATGGAATGAGGGGCCAGCAGAACAGAGCCAGAGCGGCCTAGGGAGATGGAAAGCGAAGGAGAGAAGTACAAACTACTTGGTCTGCGCTAGTCTTGCAATAGAAAGCTTATGAAAGAGAGCGCGGATCAAGTGCCGCTTGTGGGGGAGAAAGAAAGGGGGATAGGGAGTCATACCTCCTTTCTCCTCCCCTCGACCCACATCAGCTCCACAAACCCAATTCAAGTGGATACCTCAGACTGTTAAACACATCGTAATTCCGGAGGGGGCCTTTCCTGCTCTGGACCCTTGTACAACCAAAGGGACTGGCCAGAGCACCTGCCACACAGCACGGCCAGGTCCAGGCTCAGTGCATTAGGAGGAGCCACAGGGAAATGCCCATTAAGACAAGGAGAGATTCTTATCTCCCTCTCCGGATGCAGACAGGCATTCTCCGGTTCCCGGAGTACCTAGGCAGGAGCCAGCTCCAGAGGCAGAAGCCCTCAAGGACCAGGAGAGCTTTCAGGCGACGGAATCTGCCTCTTATCTATATGCCTAGTACCTGAAGGTCTGGGCCGGGGGTGGGGGAGTGTTTGAGGGAAGAATCACTGTTCTCCTTTCGGTCCACAGTCCCCCAGCTAAATCTGAGTGCTTCTCCTTGGTGACGATGGCCCCGCCCTCACGGGGAGTCCACTTGTGCCTTATCGCGCCCCTGGAATGCTCGGTATCCGCACCGGGCCGCCGCGCTTATCTGAGGTTGTGGCCTTTTGGCCTTGGATTCCCCTCGGGCTCTAGCTCAGGCCCCGTCTCTTGTTCCAGGCGTCGGACTCCTTAGTTTCCCCCTTTGGGGCGGCTGTCGCCTTGAGCCCAAATATCCTCCCCCGAATATGACAAACCTAGTAGCCGGGTTCACCTTCCCCAGAGCCCAGCAATTCTAGGTCCGGGAACCGGGACGGGGGAGGGGGGGGGAGAGGGAGGGCGGAGGGAGACGGGGCGAGCGGGAGGGAGGGGAGGAGGGGAAGAAGGAAGGAGGGGGCGGAACCAGGAGGATCGAGGGGAAGTGGCGAAGCGTCTGGGTCTCAGGGAAAGTTCTTCCATAAAGATAGGGAAGGAGGAAGGGGAAATCGAGACTAGACGAACTCCTAAGAGTCACCCAGGCAGAGACTGGGGAGCAGACCTAGGCCGGAGACCCTAATATCCTAAGGATACTTGGTAGAGACTAAGGCCAGTTCCACTCAGGACCACTTCCATAGGGCTGCATCGTGGGCCCGGTGCCCGAGGAACATCTGACAGTCATAAGCCCCTTGGGAAAGTCCCCGTCGCCACTGCTGTGAGTCAGTATCGGGTCCATGGGGGCCACGCGGGGAGCCAGGGACAAGCACACGCCGAGACACCCTCAGTGACACGCGCGCGTCCCCGGAGGTTCCTGGCAAAGCTTCTTTGATTCCATGTGGTTCTCGTTTTCCCTTCCGAAATACGCCCTGCCATTCCAGGAAAGGGGAAGGAAACTGAGGCAGCAGAAAGCAAAGGAAGCCTAGAATCAGCAGGACAGATGCCTGATTCTGAGAAAGTTGCCTAGTCTCAGTTCAGTGGACCTCAGAGGACCGTTCCCTCCCACCTAAGCTCTTTGGCAAACCACCGGAGTAGGAGCTCCGACCCGAACCCAGTGTGCAGGGTTTCTTCCAGCCCAGTCCCGTCTGACATCGACCGAGTCCCCAGAAGCCCCATCCCCGCCCCCATTCTGTTCACTAAGAGAGTACAGATTTCGCCTCCGCCTCCTCCGTGCAGACTTCCTGCCATCCGACAGGAGGGAAAAGGAGGGGAGAAGAGATTCGAGGAGGGGGCCAGAAAGGAGAGTAGAGGGACTTTAGAGGACCAGGAGGTCTCCACCCTCAGATAGGAGAAGTGGGCACAGGATTTCCCTCAGGACCCTCAAAGGACACGTTATGCTGGGGAGAGGGGAGGGGGAAAGCCCTAGAAGAAAAGAGAAGGAAAGCCCCCTTTCCATACGACCGGGCAGTGTGCCAAGGTGGAGGAGGGGGGAAATCTATGTGTGCACGCGCCCTCCTTCGGTCACAGGTCCCACCCCTAGATCCCACTGGTCCCAATGGGACTGGGACCCGCGCAATCCGAGTTGAGGGGCTGGGGAGGTAGTCGGAGGAGGGTCCCCTGGGAGAGTGCTGCTGCCTCCCCTCCTCTTTCAACAATGACAATCTCCCGCGCGCAGCACGCTCACCTGGCTCCTCCCGGGCCGGGCTCTGCCTCTGCCTCTGGAACCGCCTCCCTTCCGCGGCAGATGCGAACCCCTAAGCCGGACCGGGCCGGTCCAAGCTCGAAGTCTGAGTGCTCCGTGTCCTTCTTGCGCTCCTACAGCGGTTGCAGCTCGGGCTGGGGCTCCCCAGCCCGCCCGGCTGTGCCTGGGTCGTGGGGCGGGGAGAGCCACCGCCTCTGCAGCCAGCTCGCTCCTCCCCGAGCCCTTCCTCCTTTTCTCCTTTCCGGACGCGGCTCCGCCACAGCCAATGTCTTCCAGATGTGGCTGAGCCCAGCGCCTCTGGAGAGGTGGGAGGGAGGCCGGGGAAGGGGCAGTAGGAGAGAGAGACCGCTAGGACATGGGGGTTGGGTAGAGATTGTTTGGGGGGGGAGGCACAAACGAGCATACCTAAGAAATTGGAGCAGCTATCTTCATAACACATTCCCTTTCTGTCCAAGCGGTGGCAATCTGAGTGGAGGGGGCAGAGGGAGAGAACTATGACTTCATTCTGGCCCTAGCCTAGGGTGTCACTGCTAACCTTCCCAAGGCAGTTCAAGGGACATTGTCCCTTGTTACTCTCCCACTCAGAGATAGGGCTCTAACCTGACCCAAGCTCTCTGAGCCAGAAAAAAGAATATCTTTCCCCTCCACCACCAACCCACCAGGTGCCCACTTAAGTGGATATTATTCCAACTCTCTGAAAATAGGATTGGTCCCATGACTTCACTGGTCCATTTCTCTACAACCACCATTCGAATTCTTCCTTCTCCACTTCCCACTTACTTTCCAGAGGCTTCTAGTCTCCTGTTCTATGATCCCCTGTTCTGAGGCCTTACTGAGATTAGATCCCTCTTCTCTTAGTAGCCCATGCTCATATCATATCCAACCTTCTTCCTGGCTTCTTTCAAACAAATTGAACCTTTGTTCTCAGTCCCGGTAATTTAAAGGATTTCATTTCGTAGGTCTTTTTCCAGGGAGTCACTTGCAGTAACCTGGGAAGTGGAGGGGCCAAGGGGCACAGAGACATCTGCCTTCAAAGGGTATACAAGCCATTGTAAAACTGGAGGAGAGAGCTAGCTGAGTACAGAGAGGGGCAAATGGAGGACATCAAGGGGCAAATGGGAGGTGGAATTTGACAGTAGGGACCAAGGCTTCAATACACAGACTAGGTCATTGTTCTGAAATGAGTATGCCCCCAAATTCAGACACTTCCTTTTATTTCCTCTGAACTCACTCAGGTTTGCTCAGTTTGCATCATTTATCTCTTTTTCCTAGTCTGGAGCCTTATTTGATCCACAATTCTGATATTACCACTTATTAGACTCCTCCTCTCACTCTAGTCTGATTCAACTCAGATTCTTTGTCTCATCCCCACCAGACTGAAGCCTTATTCTCAAAGTAGCCTGTTCCTTGGCTCAAACACAGCTTCTACAGCCCTCTAACCTCATTCTTGTCTGTCTTCAGCTAAGAGATGTATGATGTATTTTTTCCCTTTATTTTCTTCCCAGAAGAGTTTCCTCTGTCCCATCTAACATGGTATCTTGTTCAGCCTCAGCATCCCTGTATTTTTTTTTAAGGCCCTGTAGATTTCCACTGTAACAAAAATGCATGGAGCCAGGGCTGAAAGTGCTGGGAAGGCTATTACTGTCATCAAGGAGGGACTGAGCCTGGACCATGTGGTAGTAGGGGAGCCAGACTGGGCTGTGCCCATGGATGTCAGATCTTGAACAATTGTTAACAGATGTCAACAGATGTCAGACTGTGTACATAGATGTCAGATTTTGAACAGTTCCAGACTGGGCCTCTTTCTGGGGCTCACTTCAGGACATTAGCCCTGGGTGTCTGTAGCCAGAAGAAACAACCATAGACCCAAGTGGTTGGGGTTTCTCTCTTCCTCATCCCTCCTTGCCCCGAAGAACAGGTAGACACCTGAGTATGATACAGAAAGATGAGTTTTCTTGAGCGGATATCCCCTCACCACTTCAGGAACCTGAAAGCTGCTGAGGAAGTCACTCTGCTCCACTTCTGTCGCCTGTTTTCAGTCATCTCATGGTAATTGTGGTTCACTGCCTCCGAAATGGGGAGGAGGAAGACTGTGAAATCACCTTTGCCCCAGGCAGGGAGAGGATTCAGATTCTCTTTCTCTACGATGGAGACCAACACTAACACCCCCTCCCCACCCCCCCCTACCCCCCCCCATCTCAGGGACACACAGTCTCAGACTCAGACTCATATATTGACTGGCACAGATTCAGGACAACAAACACAGAGACCCAAAGATAGACACCCCTACCTACAGGGCTTTGGATTCAGACTCCATGACAACCCAGTTTCTCAGACAGTCTCACCGTCTCACCGAACTCATTGTATATAAGAAAGAAGGGTGTGAGTTAGTAGAAAACAGTACAGGTAAGTGGATTCAGAGATGGTTGAATGAACCAATTAGGAGTAGTGAATGATGCTTGCCTTTTTTTTTTCTTTTTGCAATTGTATTTAAGTGACTTGCCTGGTGTCACACAACTATTAAGTGTCTGAGGTCATATTTGAACACAGGTCCTCCTGACTCCAGGGCTGGTGCTCTATCCATTGTGCCATCTAAGTGACCCTGAATGATGCTATTTCTATGCCAACTTGGAGACTAGATGTGGCTAGCTGAGGGCCCCAGGGATGGGTCCTTAGTTCAGAACTGTTCAACACTGTTATCAATGATGGAATGCTTATCAAATTTCCAGTTGATGTGAAGCTGGGAGGTATAAGTCATAGTTGGAAAGATGTGCCAAATCTCATCTTATTAAATCTAATAGGGATAAATGTAAAGCCTTCATTTGAGATTCAAAATATCAACTTACCAGGTCCAGGATGGGGAGGGAAACAGTTCATGTGTGAGAGACAGGGATTTTAGTGGACCAGTTCGATGTGAATCAACAGTGTAATAATTTAGCAACCAAACACTCCAACAGATTTCCTCCTCTGAAAAATGAGGGGGTTGGACTAACTGATCTCTGAAGTCCCTTCATTTCTAGATCTGTGATCCAATGATCTAAGCTACATTAATGAGGCATTAATAAGGGTGAAAATGAGGGAAGTAACAATCACTGCTCACTCCATCTGTTTTGTTTTTCAGTTCAGGACACCATGTTTTAGGAAGGACACTGTGACAAGCTAATGAATGCAGAGTACTTTGACCGGGAAGGGAAGGGGATTGGGAAGGATTCCAGTGAAAATTGTGGAAGGATCCAACCATCCCAGAGAGCAAATTGAAGCTATGCCCAAAGGCCAACAGAATTGTGCATACTCTTTAATGCAGCAATATCACTACTAGGTCTGTATCCTAAAGAGAATGCAAAAAAAAGAAAAGAAAAGGACCCATATGTACAAAAACATTTATAGCAGCTCTTTTTGTGGTGGCAAAGAATTGGAAATTGAGGGGATGCCCATCAATTGGGGAATGACTGAACATGTGTGGTATATGAATATAATGGAATACTATTGTTTCATAAGAAATGATGAGCAGTGGGGCAGCTAGGTGGCACAGTGAATAGAGCACCAGCCCTGGAGTCAGGAGGACCTGAGTTCAAATTTGACCTCAGACACTTAACACACACACACACACAAAACTAGCTGTGTGACCTTGGGCAAGTCACTTAACCCCAATTGCCCTACCTTCTCCCTCCAAAAAAAAAAAAGGAGCCAAAAAAAAGAAATGATGAGCAAGCAGATTTCAGAAAAACCTAGAAAGACATACATGAACTGATGCTGAGTTAAATGAACAGAACCAGGAGAACATTGTCTGCAGTAACAATCATATTGTGCAATGACCAACTATGACAAACTTAGCTCTTCTCAGTAATGCAGTGATCTAAGATATTTCCAAAAGACTCATGATGAAAAATACTATCCACATCCAGAGAAGGAACTATGGATTCTGAATTCAGATTGAAGCATACTATTTTCTCTTTTTTTTTCCTTGTGGTTTTCCCTTTTGTTCTGATTCTTTTTTCACAACATGACTAATGTTTAATATGATTGTACAGCCTACATCAGATTGCATGCTGTCTTGGGTAGGTGGGAGGAGAGAGGGGGGAAATTTAGAACTCACAATCTTATAAAAGTACATTTTGAAAAACTAAAAATTAATTAATTTAAAACTAGAAAAATAAAATAAGGAGGTTGAACTAAAAAAAAATTGGGGTGTTTAGTTTGGAGAAGGAAAGACCTAGAAGGACAATGACCTTTGCCCTAAAGTATTTGAAGGGTAATAAAGTGATAGAGTGGATAGGAGTTTGGGCCTGGGGTCAGGAAGTGAGTTCTTTTTTTTTTTTTAAGCAATCAGGGTTAAGTAACTTGCTCAAGGTTACATGGCCAGTTATTTCTGGGTAGATGCTAAGTGTCTGAGCCCAGATTCGATCCTCAGGTCATCCTGACACTGGAGCCAGTGCTCTCACTCACTGTGCTACCTGGCCACCTGGAAGAAGTGAGTTCTAATCTGATCTCAGACTCTTACTAGCTGTGTGATCCTGAGCAAGTCACTTAACTGCTGTCTGCCTCAACTTTGTCATCTGTAAAATGGGGATCATAATAATAGTTCTTACCTCTGAGGGTTCCTGTGAAGATAAAATGAAGTAATATTCTTAAATATTTCACACTTCACAAACCTTAAAATGCTATATAAATGCTAGGATGATGATGATGAAGAATCAGTTTTGTTCTGTTTGAACCTGGAGAACAAAACTAGGAGAAATAGTTAGAAATTTCACAAAGATATTTTAGGCTTGCTATGAAGAAAAATTAGAGATATTTAAAAGTGGAAGGGGGGCCCAGAGGAGATGATAAATTATTCGTCAATGGAAACCTTGATGAGTAGGTTAAATGATCACTTAGGGAATGTTGTGGATTTGATTTCTGTTCAAGTTCAAGTTGGAATGTATGCCTCTCGAGGTTCCTTCCAACTCTGAGATTCTATGGTTCTTGGATGTACAGCTTATGATTAATGCTGTCTCTCTACAGAGCTCACTTCATAGCAATCTCAACCAGGTGACCCACCTATTTTCCCTAATACATAAAGAAGCCACCTGTATGTGTGAAAAGGGGCAGAAGGGAGAAGTCTCTCTTGCCCTAATCATTCTGGACCTGGGACTTCCAAATGTTTCTCTGTTTTACCACCTGAGTCCCTCTAGGTAACTCCCATCAGATTCTGATACATACATTCCCCTAAGTCTAACTGGTGTGGTAGGATGGGAGAGTAAGAAGGATCAATGGTCCTATGGCCCTTATGTTCCATTGGACATCCCCTCTTTAAATTCCAGTATTTTCATTGGAAGTAGAACCAAGATCAAGGTTCTCCAGTTCCTAGTCCTCCCCTCTTTGCCTGCCAAATGTTAGCATCTGGAGAATACAGGGAATACAGGGAATCCGGGCTGCTAGGTGGTGAAGTGAATAGAGCACCAGCCCTGGAGTCAGGAGGACCTGAGTTCAAATCTGACCTCAGACACTTGACACACTTAATAGCCATGTGACTTTGGGCAAGTCACTTAACCCCAATTGCCCTCCAAAAAGCTAAAAAAAAAAATTATAAAGGAAATGATCCTGGGGGGGCGGCAGGACCCCATTAGGAGAGAAGGTCAAAGCTACCACTCCTCAACATCCCCAGTGCTATTCCAGCCCCAAGCGACAACTGGATCCAGGATTGAAGCAAGGGAACGCCTGCTTCAGGGAAGATTTCCAGATGTTCTTCTTGGCACTCTAAAGGGGATGGGGGGATGGAAGAATGGGAATTTGAGGGGGTGGGGCACAGTTTTGGCTGCAAGAGTCACTGGGGGGGCCTTGAAACTCCAGCCCTAACTCTAGCCACGTCTACACCAGTGTAGTAATCCTGTCACCAGCCCTCACAGAAGGATCAAATCAATTCTTCAGGAGTTAGGGATGGATACAACATGAGCAGTTACCCCCAAATATCTCACCTATTACCTCGGGTCTTGTGTTTGTGTATTTGTGTGTATGGGTTACTGGGGGTAGGGGGGAAGTGGAGCATCTGCTCTAGACACCTGTTTATCCTGTCCACCCCCAATCACCTTCCTCTCCCCCATCAGTATAATAGCATTACCATACACATTATTATATATACATGATGCACACATATATACACATCTGTGTATGTATACATATACATGTACATACATGCATATAGATACATACTCACATACCTATATACAACAGAAAGCTGCCTGAGAAAAGTAATTATTACATTTTTTTCTTTTGCATCATCAATGTGGTTAAATCAAGCTTCATTTGCAAGTCTTTCTCATAACAGTAACCCTGTGAGGTAATTTTATAGATGAAGAAACTGAAGCAAAGAGAGGTTAGAGTGATATCAATTAGCTCCCTTGGAGGTCAGTTATACTTCTCTATGAAGATGACTTCAAAATTGATATTTCTAGACTTCGTCTCTGTCCTGAGATTCATCCAGTTCTAGACCCCAATTGTCTGCTAAGCATCTCTCCATGGATGTCTAATTGATATCTCCAAGTCAACATGTCCAAAATGGAACTCACTGTCTTCCCCACTAAACCTAAACCTCTATCCCCCTCCCCAATTTCCTGCTTCTCCTGGTTCACAACCTCAAAGTCAACCTCAACTCTTTGCTTTCTCTTAACCTTTATAGAGACTTCATAAATATTAGCTTCACAAGAACTAGATGGGGGGAGAGAGGGGGAAGAAATAATTCATGTGAAAAAGATATTGAGATTTTAGTGGACCATAAACCCAAAAGGAACCAACAGTTGACAATAGCCCTAAAAAAACTAACCTGTTTACTCATGTGCAAAATGAGGAAGTTGGACCAGATGGCCTCTGAAGTCCCTTGCCTCTAGATCTGTGATCTCATGATCTTTTAGGCTTCAGTCTTGTCAAGTTACTTCATGATCCAGAGCATCAGGAATTAAAATGAGTTGCTAACACTTGTTGATTCTACTTCTATCACACTTCTCTCTCCCTGTCTTTCTATCAGATAATCACTACTCTTACCACCTCTGAAAAGGATACTGTTACAGCACTTTTTTGGAGGGGGGAGATGACATTTATTTATTAATTTATTTTTAATTTAAATTTAATTTTATTTTACTTCAGTTTCAGATTCTCCCCCCCCTTCATTTAGAAGGCAAGAAAAACAAAACCCATTACAAATATGTAGAGTCCAAAAACACAAATTTCCACATTAACGATGTCAAAAACAAAAAGCAAGAACAAGAAATAAAGAGAAGACAATATCCTTCCTTCGTACTCTGGATAGCATGATTCATCATGAAGTCCTTTGGGACTTCAGTTGGTTATTGTGCTGATCAGATACTGTCTTTCAAAGTTGATTATCTTTACAATATTACTGTTACTATACAAATTAGTCTCCTGGTTCTGTTCACTTCACTTTGCATTAGTTCATTGAAGTCTTCTCAAGTTTTTCTGAAACCATTTCTTGCAATGCAATAATATTCCATTGAACTGATATACCATAATTTGTTCAATCAGTCCCCAATTGATGGGCAGCCTCTCCAGTTCTAATTCTTTGCCACCACACAAAGAGTTGCTATAAACATTTTTGTACATATGGGTCTGTTTTCTCTTTCTCTGATATCTTTGGGGTATGGATCTAGTAGCTGTATGACTGAGACAAAGTATATCCACACTTTAATAGCTTTTGGGGCAACTTTTCTTACTGTGTTTTGATGTTGTATTCAGTCATTAGAGTTCTGATTCCTCTGACTCTTCATAACCCCAGTTGGGTTTTTCTTGGCAAAGATATTGGAATGGGGATAGTTAGGTGGTTCAGTGAATAGAGCACAAGCCCTGGAGTCAGAAGGACCTGAGTTGAAATTCTACCTCAGACAATTACTATCCTTGTGACTTTGGGAAAGTCACTTAACCCCAATTGCCCTGCCTTTCTCCCTGCAAAAAAAAAAAAGATATTAGAATGGTTTGCCATTTCCTTTTCCATCTCATTTTACAGATGAGGAAACTGAGGCAAACAGCATTTATGTGACTTTCCCATGGTTACACAGCTAGTAAGAGTCTGAAGTCAAGATGTTTCTTTCTGACTCCAGGCCCAGCCCTCTATCCAGGGTGCCAAATAGCTGCCCTTTAGGCAACTCCTCAGAGTTATTTTAATTTGCATTTCTCTAATTATTAGTGATTTAGAGCATTTTTTTCATATGTCTATGAATAGCTAGGACTTTTCACTCTGAAAACTTCCTTTGACCATTTAATGACTGAGAAATGACTCATTTTTTAAATTTGACTCAGTTCCTTATTATTTTAGAAATGAGATCTTTATCAAAGAAACTTGCCTTCAATAGTGTTTCACTTAGTTTTTCTGCTTCCAACCTTTCCTATCTCTAAACTATATTCCACATAGCTGTCAAAATAACCTATGTGGAAACATAGCTGTCAAAAGAACCTTCCTAAAGCAATGTCTGGCCAAGTTACTTCCCTGTTTAAGAATCTTCAGTGGTTCCTTATTGCCTCTAGGATAAAATACAAACTCCTCAGTCTGGCATCTGGAACTTCATGATCTGGTTTCAGACTACTTTTCCAAACATTTAATAGTACTCCCCTTCACAGAGTCTACATTCCAAACAAAATAGCCTTTTTGCTGTTCCATTAACTCAGCCCTCCTTCCCTCTTCACCTCTGTCTCCTAGACTACCCCCAGATGTCACTTTCTATCTCCCAAGTTAGTGTTCTCTTCTCAAATTATCTTGCATTTGCTTATCTATGTACTTGCAAATAAGCTCCAGGAAGAAAGATTTAATTCGATCAGTTTCCTCAGTCTAGCCTAGTATAGTAGATTCTTCATAGGGCAGCTAGATGGTGCAGTGGACAGAGGAGTCTGGAGTCAGGAAGACCAGAGTTCAAATCAACTGCAGACACATACTAGCTGTGTGACCATGGGAAGGTCATGTAATTCTGTTTACTTCAGTTTCACCATCTGTAAAATGATCTGGAGAGGGAAATGGTAGATCACTCCAGTATCTTTGCCAAGAAAACCCCAAATGGGGCCACAAAGAGTCAGACATAACCAAATAATATTCTTAATAATGATTAATTTAATTGCCTAGGCACACGTTTAATAAATGTCATAGATGGGATCTGAAGCCAGATCTTCCTGACTCCAAGTACAGGACTTTTTCCTCTTTACTGTCATGTTGCTTCTTTCAGAATTACCGAAATAGGCTAAAAAGAAACTCAAAAGTTATCTATCAAACCCATTTCTGAGCAAGAATACCCTCTAAACCATTCCTGAAAAGTAGCCACCCAACTGGGTTAAAAGATCTTCACCTTCCCCAGAGCCTTTTCCAATCCTAGACTATCCCTCATCTATTGGTGCTAATGCTTGGCCCACATCTTTCTCTCACACACACTTAACCCCCACCCCCCAGGAAACAGATATTTCCTCTGTCTCATTGGCTCTTTCACATACAAAACAGGTGGTAGTGTGCCCCAGGGGATCTTTCCTTCCCTCCAGCCATGCTAACGAATTTACTGGGAAGGCTGTCTCTTAGGACTGAAGGGAGCTAGAGAGTCTGAGATCTGCTTACTGCAGCTCCCCTTCCCTCTTGACCCCCATCCCCATCTCCCCAGTTCGGGACATCTGGTATAGATGGCCAGGTACAGGCAGCAGAGAGACAGATTCAATATACAGATTCAGTGTTTGGGTCCAATCTAATTGCTCTACCATGCTCCTGGGATTTCTCTTGTTCCAACTTGGCAGGGTGCAGGAGGGAGCTCAGTTGTGGTTAGGGAGGGGACTTCCTTCAGCAAGCTGTATCTGTTAGTCCTGCCTCAGTCTCCCTGAAGAAATATATTCAGAATGCCATGGGGAGGAGTCACATGAACAGACCTAGTTAAAGATTGATTTAGGAGTCTACACAGCCTGACCTTTGGCTCTGTGGCCCGCACTGGGCTGGGGAGACACAGAGTGAGATACCCAGCTATCCTCTGGGTGCTAGGGAAGGTTGGAGGAGTTTGGAAGAGGGTGAGATCAACGCTAATCATGATAGGGGTGAAAGACAGCCTGACCACATTAATCAAGAAGGGTTGCATGGCTTTGAGCCAGTGTCTTTCTCTGAGCCTCAGTTTCCCTATCTGAAAAAGGAAGGGTCCGGGGCAAGAGACGTCTGAGGTCCCTCCAATAATGCCTGTAGCAACGTTTCAAACCTCTACCTAAATTCCTCGGGTTCTGAACCCAGGTCGCCCCGGAAGGACCTAGAGCGGCCCCAGTGCTGGCTGTGGGAGCAGAGAGCGAGCCTCAAAGATCCCATCTGGGCCCCGTCCCTTCCCCGCCCCGGAGGGGGGGGGGCGGAGCGTGGTCACAAGGATGGAACAAAATTGGGACCCGAGGGGGGCGGGGCCTGACGGGGGCGGGGCTAAATACAGGCCTGCCCAGAGGCTGTCCCTCCCTCCCCCCTGTACGGCACTCCAGACTTTCCCGCTCGGAATTCGAGCTCTCGACGTCTGTCTCCCATGATGTAATTTCCGGGCGCCCCAGGAAGTTGCCCTCTATCTAGGTGTCGGAGCCAGGTGCCGCTATGCTTCTGATCCGGGCAGCCCTGGGAGGTCGGGGACCCGGTCTAGGCCTAACCCCAGCACGAAGGGTGAGGGCTGGGCCGAAATTTTCCCCAGCTGGGCTAAAGGGAAGGGGTCGCGGGAGGTGCGAAGGCAGAGGTCAAAGGTCACCCAGTCTCCTCTCATGACCTCCTCCCCGGACAGGCTCTGTCTACGCTGACCGGCGGAGACCTCGGAAGCCAGGAGCAGGCGTTGACTACAGGTCAGGGAGTCACTAGGGAAAGGCGGGTTCAGGGGACGAGGGGTCCGGGGTCCGTGCTGATACCCATCATACCCCCAAATTAGGCCTCCCAAGTCCCGGCGCTGTCCCTCTGCTCCGCCGTTGTGAGCTTCCGGTTCCCGTGCATCGGACCCCGGTGCAAGCCTGGGTGGAATCCCTCCGGGGCTATGAAGACACTCGCTTGGGCCTGGCCGACCTGCACCCTGACGTGTTCGAAGTGCCACCTAGGTGAGTAGGAGAGATCCCCACCCCAACTCCCACCCAAACCATTCATTAAGTAAGTGCCTGCCCACTCAGTGCTGGGTGAACTGGGTCACCACCACCACTTCAGGCCTAGGCAGGCGTGCATTCCGCCCCAAACCAAATACTGACCTCCATAGTCTGTGACCTCCATAGTCACCTGCAGAGCAAGCCCCCCACCCTCGCCCTTTCTCTCATTTCTGTAGCCTTCTGGAGGTCATACCATTTTAACACATTTTCTCAAAGTCAAATCTAACCAGCCCCTTTTTAGTATTAAAAATATTGACATTTACCGTCTGCCACCTTGCCAAGATGCCTCATCAAGACATTAGGAACTCTAGTTCTTAAAAACTGTTCTAGGAAAATGCAAATTCTGGCAGCTCTTACCAAGCTGGAAAGGGTGGTAAGAGGTAAGATATCATCACTGCTTGAGATCTCAGAAGATCATTTAGTTCAACCGTTTCATTTTTTTTGCCTTTTTTTTGGAGGGGGGAGGGCAGGGCAGTTGGGGTTAAGTGACTTGCCCAAGGTCACAGGGCTAGTACATGTTAAGTGCCTGAGGCTGGATTTGAACTCAGGTCCTCCTGACTCCAGGGCCTGTGTGTCACCTAGCTGCCCCACAACCCTTTCATTTTAATGGGACTGTGAAATGAAGCTTCATGCCTACATCAGTCCCTTTCTTTACTCACAGGCTACCACCTTAGCAAAGGACACCTCTTGCTTGTTTCATTGAAATGGCTTCCTAATTGGTAGTGTTGATTGGAGGGGTGAGAGGATAGCAAGCATTTGTTAAACAACTCCTACATGCTAGGCAATGTACTAATGCCTTTACAAATATTATATAATCTGATCTTTACAATAATCATGTGTTTAGATGCTATTATTATCCCTATTTTACAAATTGGGAAACTGAGACAGAGGTTAATTAACTTGCTCAGGGTCATACAGCTAGTAAGTGACTTGAGACCATATTGGAATTCAGGTCTTATTAACTCTAGGCTCTGTCTTATCCACTTCACCACCTAGCTGCCTCCGTACCTATGCTCTTTCCCTTAAGCAGTCCTCTGTCATACAGCTGCCAAGGTGATATTCCTACAGCATTAGTCTGACCATGCCCCTTCTTTGTTCTATAAACCCCAGGAGCCCCACTCTCTAGGATGAAATACAAACGCTTCTGTGTAGAATTTAAACCTTACACAGTCTGGTTACAATCTGCCTTCCAGTCCTCTTCACATATTCTGTGCCCCAGACAAATTAGACTTCTTGCTATCCTTCATCCAAGGCTTCCATCCATTTTTGGACAGTTCATCCCCTCCTTCCTTGGAAATCCTCTTTCCTCATTTGTTGTGGAATCCTTAGATGCTATCAGAGCTCAACTCAATTATCAGCTCTGACACGAGGCCTTGCCTGATTCTCCCCAGCTGCTGGTGCCTCCTCCCAAAAAATTACCCTGTATTTATTTTATACATTCTTAAGTAGGTATATTGTCTCTCCTCCTGAAATGAAATTCTTGAGGGTAGGAACTTTCATTTTTGTTTCTATATCCCTGGAGCTTAAAGGGCACATAGCTAGTAAGCCTGGGTTCAAGTTCAGCGCAAGGCTTTGAATTCAGGCCCAATAGGTATCTGTTTTGAGGATTAGCCCCAGCTAATTATGGAGAAATTTGTCACCAGGGACTTGGCTGAGAAATGACCCATTTTTCAGCTCTTCGATGAACCATCTCTGAAGGCAGAGAAAAGAGAAGAATATTTGTCAGTGGACAGGAAACACATTGGAGTGAATCCACAGGTCCTTGTTGAATAACACAGTATGATATTACAGAATGGAGAGCAAGGTCTTTCAAAGCTATATGGGAAGAAAGAGGGGGATCACAGAAGTCAGTACAGCTGTGAGATATGGATGGCTCAGTGTGGAAAATGGATCTTGTGAGAAAGCAGAGCTGCTCAATTTTTTTTTCTCTGCAACTAACAGTCATAAAGTTTCTGGAATACCTGGGAGGTTAATTTACTTACCACGGGGTCACAATAGCCAGTGGCATTAGGGGCTGGAAGTGGATGTCCCCTTGTTGGTTTGCTTTGTACAGGGGACTAATGCTGGTTTGGACCGGGTGCCCTTCCTTCTTTGATTCTCTGAAGATGTCCTGTGCCCCATCTCTTTCCTGTAGTGCTGCTGAGTCCTAAATGTTTGTTGTTGCCTAATGGCCCATAGGAGAACAGTAACCCAGCTTAAGGCAATTAATTACCTCCCACCCCAGTACAGTTCAACAAGCAGCACTATCCCACGTCCTGGGGATGTAAGAACAAAATGAAGCAATTCTGCCCTAAAGGGGTTTACATTCTACTGGGGGATTATACACAGAGATACACTGGAACACACACCATAGGTAAGTAAAAGGCTGCTGATTTGGTAAAGGAGGGACCACTAATGACTAAAGGAAGGTTTCTTATAAAAGGTGGCACCTGAGCTGAGCCTTGAAGGAAGCTAAGGATTCTGTGTAAAGAGGGCTTAGGGCCACAGCCGGTGCAAAAGCAGGGTAGCAGGAGATGGAGGGCTGAGGTCAGAGAACAACAAGGGGAAAGAAATGTAGACTCTGTAAAAGAGGGCACCATAAAATGTGTGGAAAGGACGTTGTCTGGAGCCAGCCTATGCAGGGCTTTAGATGCTAAGCTGAAGAATCTGTTTTTTATACTAAAGGCAACAGGGAGCTACAAAAGATTCTTGACCTAGGAAATGGCCAAACTTGTATTTTAGAAAGATTATTTTTTTTATAAACTGATGAGATTAATTAGAAGATGTCTTAGAGAAGGAAGAGGTGAGAAGCTGGAGACAAAAGGCTATTGCAATTTTCCATGCAGGGGTAAAAGATCTGGACCATGCTAGTAATTATTTAAGATGGAAGAAGTGTTAATGGAGGCAGATTCAATAAATCCCATCAACTTATTGGCTATAAGGAATGAGAAAGAGTTGGCATTGACTTCTAGGTTTCGAACTTTGGTGGAAGGTGAAAATGGGGATGCCCTCAACAAAACTGAAAAATAAGACAGGGTTCAGGGAGACAATTTTAAGTTTGAGATTTCTTTAGGAATGAAAATCAGGAGATGAAGTCTGAATATATAGTATATGATAGTCAGATGCTTACAGATGCTAGTTGAACCCAAGGGAGCTGATAAAATCTCCAAGAGGAAAAAGGAAGATGAGTCCCAAGGCTGACTTTAGAAAACAGCCACAGTCAATGGACAGGACTTGGCTGATGGGCCAGCAAACAGGACCACGAGGAATAGTTAGGGAGAAGAACCAGGAGAAAAGAATATCTGGGAGGAGAGAACCCTAGTGGCTATGTCAGTACTTAGAGAGAAGTTAAGGAGGATGAGGCCTGAGAAAAGGCCATCAGATTTATCGATTAAAATGTCGGGGGGGGGGGGGGGGGGGGGGGGGGGGGGGCCGGCTCCTCACCACAATTTTTTCCCCCCCCTCTTTTCGGCGAGATTATTTGTGTGACTGGGTTCTTTCGGAAAAAAAACCAAAAGAAGGACTGG
>NW_027185755.1:5659476-5663306 GCF_028583685.1 Petaurus breviceps papuanus | reverse complement strand
GGGGGGGGGGGGGAGGTTGAGAGTTCTCAGCTCTTACCTAAGACTTTTCTTCCCCCTCTTCTCAGGCTGGATATTCTACATGAGGTTGCCATATGGCAGAAGAACTTCAAGAGAATTGTGAGTGTAATGTTAATGGGTAGGGGCAACATGGGGTAGGAGTGGTGTTGTAATAACTTCTTTCTTGCTCTTCTTTTCTCTCACCCCTTAACTCCCACCCCATCATCAGAGTTATGCCAAGACCAAGACCCGGGCAGAGGTAAGAGGTGGTGGAAGGAAGCCCTGGAAGCAGAAAGGCTCAGGCCGGGCCCGACATGGGAGCATCCGTTCCCCGATCTGGCGAGGAGGTCAGTCCTGAACGTTTGGGGGTATTGGGGATAAGGCACAAAAACATTTTTGGAGCTCATGAGCCAGTGTCTGCAATAGGAATACACTGGGCATTTATCAGACTCTCCCTTGCTTCCTCTTCCCCCATCCCAACTGTAGGTGGTATTGCCCATGGTCCGAGGGGTCCAACAAGCTACTACTACATGTTGCCTATGAAGGTTCGAGTTCTGGGCCTCAAGGTAGCCCTGACAGTCAAGCTGATGCAGGTACCAATTACTGCCCCTTACAGAGACAATAGGACCAGAAGTGTCTTTTTTTATTGTTTTTTATTTTCTTTTTGGAGGGCAATTGGGGTTAAGTGACTTGCCCAAGGTCACATGGCTAGTTTTTGTGTTAAGTGTCTGATGCTGGATTTGAACTTAGGTCCTCCTGACTCCAGGGCCGATGTGCCACCTAGCTGCCCCAAGGACCAGAAGTGTCTTATCCCCTGGGAGTTGCCCTGGTGTTCCTGGAAGGGGTTGGAAACCAGGAGAGGCATCCTGATCCTTGGCAAGGGTTTTGATGCCTCTTTCCTGTTGTAAACCAGAATGCCCCATCCATAAGAGGCTCTAGTTGTTGAAGGCTGATTTGACTCTAACCTCTCAGGATGACCTTCATGTGGTAGATTCCTTGGAGCTGCCAACCTCAGACCCAAGATACTTGTCAGATCTGTTTCGGCACCGATGTTGGGGTGACTCTGTGCTCCTTGTTGATGTGTGAGTAGTGCCTGTGGGCTGTGGGAATGGTACCAGTCTTTACTTAGGTTCAGTTTCCCCTACTCCAGCTAGGACTTCAGTTCATCATTGGGTGGAGGGTAGAGGCACATTCAGGACCTATTCATTCTAGACATTCTCCGAGATGACTTGCTCCTTACCCAGCTCTGTGTTCCAGGGATGAGGAGATGCCCCAGAACATTGTTTCTGCTGTATCCAACCTGAAGACCATCAACCTGGTGCCAGCAGTTGGTGAGTGGCTGGGTCTGAATGGTCTGACTTGGGAGCCCCATTCATTTAGGAGGCCTCCCTTCTTTTTGAATCGCTGGCCTGTGGAATTAGGCTAGATCTGGGAGCACAAATGCTGAGAGATATGTGATGGGATATCTCCAACCTTGGCCTTCCTCTTCCATCCCTACAGGCCTCAATGTCCACAGTATGCTGAAGCACCAGACTCTGGTCTTGACTCTCAACACTGTTGCCTTCCTAGAAAAGAAGTTGTTATGGCATGATAATCGCTACACTGCTCTCTACCCATTCCATCTGCCCTACAGTGACTTCCCTTGACCCTTCACAGTGACTGGGCTCCCCACTCTTGGTGTATCAGAATAAAGAGTCTTTGTCACTTAATGCCGCCTGTTCCCCTGTCTTTGTTAAATCTGGAACCTGAGTTGCTGCACTCTGGCAAGTGTGACTCAGTTCTGGTTCTGGCTTTTTCTACCTCCTCCCCAAAATACCTCCCTCATTCCCCTTCCCATCTGCTCTTCTTAGGCAGCTTCTTTTTTCCTCCAACATGGGCTGGTCAGTGAATCAGGCTGCCTGGCACCCTACAGGAAATCCTAACTTTCTTTTCCTCCCCAGGCACCTCAATCTTGCTTCCTATCTCCCAACCATATACCCCTTTGGGAAGAGGAATCTGCCCTCAAACCCTAAGGGCAGTAGAACATCTGTTTCCTTTCTTTCCCTTGCCCCTCCTTCCTCCCTCCTCCCCCTTCCCCATTGAAACTTTGCTTCTTGATAAACGGGACAGCCCCACATAGCCAATGAAGGACCAGGGT
Organism: Petaurus breviceps papuanus; assembly: GCF_028583685.1. Classification (NCBI taxonomy): domain Eukaryota; kingdom Metazoa; phylum Chordata; class Mammalia; order Diprotodontia; family Petauridae; genus Petaurus; species Petaurus breviceps. The sequence continues at coordinate 5,661,172 of NW_027185755.1, read as the reverse complement.
GAGACCCCCTTCATTTCTCCCTACCTCCAATACTTAACAGATGAGTATAGAAGCGGACTTACGGGTACCTGCCCTCCCTGACCCCCATCACTTAATTCTTTTTATTAATTTTTTTTATTAATCAAATGCTTTATTCACTTCTAGTTTACATCATTCATTTCTACAAGATTTTGAGTTACAAATTTTCTCCCTGTTTTTCCCCTACCCAACACCCGAAAATATCCATCACACTGGATATCCCCCTCCTCCAATCTGCTCTCTTCCATATCTTCTCCCATACCACCTCCGACTTTCCAGTCTATGCCTCAGTGCCTGTATATCTTATTTCCCAGTTACATGTAAAATAACATTAATAATATATATATATATTTTAAACATTTTATTTTAAAACTTTGTATTCCAGATTCATTCTCTTCCTTGTCACCCACCCTTACTGGGAGGATAAGCAATTCAATGTAGGTAGTACGTGTGTAGCTATGCAAAACATTTCTATAGTGGATATATTGTAAAAGACTGACTATATTTCCCTCTCTCCTATCCCACCCCCCACTTGTTCTATTCTCTACTTTGTTCCTGTCCCTTTTTTTTTTTTTGCAGGGCAGTTAGGGTTAAGTGACTTGCCCAAGGTCACACCTAGTTTTTGTTTATGTGTCTGAAGCCGGTTTTGAACTCAGGTCCTTCTGACCAGTGCTCTACTCACTGAACCACCTAGCTGCCCCAATCCTGTCCCTTTTCAAAAGTGGGTGCTTCCAACTTCCCTCCCCCGAAGCCTTCCCTCCCTGCCATCATTCCCCCTCTCATCCCCTTCGACCCTTCTCTCTTGTACTCTGTTTAGTGCCATCACTTAATTCTTGACTGCTGACCTCCTGTAATGGGAATGTAAATTTTAAAGATCTTCCCTGCCCCTAGGCTAAAGTGCACCTGGAGCCTGGGGTGGGAGGCTTGTTTTTCAGTAGATACTTCTTGATTGGCCAGTGAGTCAATAAGGTTGTTACATTCTCTGAGCCAGGAGAAGGCTATATAAGCTCTGATGTGTAGCTTTGTTTTGGGGGCTTACTTTGAGAAGTGTTCTGTGATTTGATCTGGATTCTGGGAAGCTGTTGTCCAGAGGGCCCCCCCCCTTTGAAAAACCCAGATGTTGATTTGGTATGGATGTAATGGTTGGACAATTTGAAATCTGTCTACTAGATCTGTTTGTCTTGATAATTCTGCCTGTATACTTTGAAGTTCGGGGTGCTGACCTTTTCCCTTGAACAAGGTAAACGATATATGTCTGACTGATTAAAGTAAGCTTGTTAACCCATTTTGAGTTGCTTTCCTTTAACAAAGCAGATCTAAGAACCTGTGTTGCCAGACACCCTGGGGAAGCCGGGGTGCTTGCTGCTACACCTCCCCAGTCATCATCAGGGAAAGGCAGAGGAAAACGAGGAGTCTCGCCATCCCAGGGCAGCCGCATGGGGCCGCCCTTGGCCGCAAGTCCTGGGGTTAAGGTTCAGAAGCTCATTGTTCACTTTAGGTTGGGGAAACTTTCACCTAAAAATAACCTGTACATTCCCACCCAACAGCTCAGGATTTTCCAGACCTAAAAACCTGAGCGTGGTTTTCCCAAATCCCAGAAGATCTAGTGGTTTAATTAACTTTCCCATGCTCTTCCCTCCCAGCCACTCCCCCCTTCAAAATTCCTTCTGAGGCCTTG
>NW_027185755.1:5609096-5659466 GCF_028583685.1 Petaurus breviceps papuanus | reverse complement strand
GGGAAGGAGGGGGTTGGATGTGGTCGGGTTCCTGAATGGGAGTGGCTGAGCGTCTCACTTTTCCTGCCCTGGGGGTGTGTGAAGGAATTTGTATTGGAATTAGATTGTTTGTTCTACTCGGGTTGCTGCCATAGTAATGGAAGGGGGTTGGAGCCGTCCTCTCTTGGGGTCTCCGAGGAAGGGAGGGCTCCGGAGATGAGGACACAGCTCTATAGTGCCATCGCATTCCCGGTATAGGTCCCCCTCCCCCTTCCCTTTCTGATCGGAGACCTCTTCGTCCTATGGACACCATGGCAACAACTCCGTGTGAGTCCCACAACAGGAAGGGGAGGGAGGGAAGACTTAGCCTTAGGGGGAAGGGGAGAATCCGAGGTGTCTCTAAGCTGAGTCTAGCTGACCCTCCCCCAGAGATAGGAAGGAACCCTTAAACTTCCGGAATTCATCCAGTTCTCCACTAGAGTTCTCAGTTCTGGAGCGGGTGGATGGGCAGGGATTATGACCCAGGGGGCACGGGCTCAGCCTATCCATGGAAGGGGGCTCTAAGATAAGACCCCAGGCTTCCTGCCCCATTTCCCAGCGGCCAGGCCTATTCTCAGGAATTCTGGGCTCTGGCAGCTCCAATAAACCAGTCTTAGTTCAGGTGACTGCTGCTGCAGCGCTTCAGCCACCAGGCGGGGATGAAGTGGGCGGTTTGGAGTGTTCCAGTTGCTGCAGAAGCCCCGGTCCACACCGGCTGTTACTGCATTCCCCGTGTAGGTCTCCCTCCACACTCTTCATGCCTCTGGAATAAAATCCCTCTATTCTTTGCTCCTCGATTTTCTTCTCCGAATTGGGGCACTTTGCTGTGAGCGTTGAGGGAAGGGGTGGAGACATCTCTTCCTTCGCCACAGGGCTTAGTTATCCCGAGGCGAATCATTCTAGGGGCCAGCGATTAATCAGCACGTCATAGCAAAAGTGCCTTCTTCCTCTTTCTCTGAACTATGCTATTGCCCCCGGGTCGGGGCAAAGGGAAATTTAGTACTGGCAAATTCGACGACAGCATCTATAAAGGGACCAGAATGGCGAGTAGACGTGATTGTGACCCTGGGGTTGTTACCAATTTCACTCCTGGTGACTTTATGTCTCTCCCTCTCCCCCGCCTCCTGCCCACAGCCGCCTCAAGATGCTTCTGCTAGAGTCTGGACTGTCGCTGTCCAAAAGTTCCGCATTCCGAAACCTGCATTGGGGGAATGGGGGATGGGGGAGAATAGGGGGATGGGTGAAGGAAGAAGCACCTTCTTATTCTTCACAGGAGCCTGAAATTTCTGGGTCCTGTCCCAGTCACCCTCCTTCCCTTGTCCCTTACAGTTCCATCTGCTTTGGCAACTCCCCTCTCCCAAGGCTTAGTTAGAATACTCCGGGACCAGAAAATAGAAAGAACCTTCAGAAATAACACCAAAACACTAGGAACGCAACCCCGATTCTAAGCAAAGAATACATTTTGAGTGGGCCGGATACGTTAAAAATCCTGAATGGATTAAAAAAAAAAATAACGGTAATCAATAGATTTGCCGGATCCTCAATCTTATGTGGGTGAGGTGAGCTAGGTGTCATCTTTCTCCTTGGATATGACTCCTGGCTTCACCCCCAAAACCCGCTGCCGGACCCCAGTCTGGCCTCCAGACCTCTCCCTCCTACTTCACCCCAAAGAGGCCCCACGCAGTGTGTGACTTTTCTTTGGAAACTCCTGAACTGGGAGGGACTGATACCCTAGGCGTCCCGTCCCCCCACTCTCCACCCCCCATCCGGAAATACCGGGCAACTTGCTCTGGAGGGGAAAGCGTGAGGTTTCCGGGAAGGCAGCACCGCCTTCCCCCCTCCCTCCCTCCAGCCCAGCCCCTAATTACCAAGGAGAGATCATAAAAGGAACCCCTCACACTGGCTTCGCATTCTGTCCTCTCCTGACTCTGGCTCGTGCTCTGACTCCCAGGGCAACATGCAAGTCCTCAGGCCCCTTCCCGCTCTTACTGCGCTCCTGTTCCTGCCGCTACTCTTATACTCAGGTGAGGCCCTCGACTTAGCTCTTTCCATCAGTCCCTGTCTCGGATCGCTAGCTTTGCCCAGGAGTGACCCATAAGAGAGCTGTCCAGAGGAGGCGGCTCAATCCTTAGTCCGCCTTGGGGATGGCATCCAGCCCCGGAGCTTCAGTTGACTACTCTGGGCTAGGACTGAGGGTGGGAAGGAATTTGAGAAACTTTTGAACTTTCCAACTTCTGGTGGCAGGTAGGGTAGAAATAAATGAAGTTCCACCGCTCGCTGGCCTCAAAAGAGGGTTAGGTCGGGAGAGGAAGCCTGAGTGCTGGCCTGAGCTGGGCTGGGAGTCTTGTGTCTCGGGGTCGCAAGGCACCTTGACCCCCAGAATCTTTTCCTCATCAGAAGCCTTCTCTCCCCATCCCGTTCCCTCCCTGGGGAGAAGTTGATGGTCGCCCAAGGCGGGGGAATTCCAGGACTGGGTTCCCCTCGAGGAAGTTCAGAGTCAAAAGCTCCCAAGCTTGGGGTGGGGCAAACCCGGGGGAGTTCCCTTCAAAACTCCTAAGATTAGTTCCTTCGGGGATCCACTCAAAATGTGTGGGTTGGGGGTGGGGAGATAGAAGTGACTCAGTTCCCAAGGCCAGACTAAGGACCCGGGTCCTATCTTTGCAGGAGCCCAGGAAAACCCAACCAAGCCGAAGGTCTGGGTGCATCCCCCAAACCCCGTGATCCTCTCCGGCAGCTCAGTAGTCCTGAACTGCAGTACGGACTGCTCTAATGCCACTAAAATCGGCCTGGAGACTAGCCTGGAGAATCCTGCCCCGGAGGGCGACGGGACGAATTGGAAAGCCTGGAGGCTAAGCAATGTGGCCCGGGATAATAGTCCCCTATGCTATGTCAACTGCCCCGGGAAGAGTCAAGGCAGCACCAGGGCTGAAATCATGGTTTATGGTGAGTGAAATCGAGGTATTGGTTTCAGGAATCATGGGACTAGGGGTTCTGGTATGATGAATGATAATCAGGATGAGCTAGTAGGGGTTGAGGAAGGGGGTGGAGTGAGCCTTTGGTGGCACCACCGTGGTTAGCCTGGGCTGAGAGTAACTATCGGGAAGAAAGGGCTGGGTTTGGCAGGCAGACAAATATTCAGTCACCTATATCACTTCAACAAAACAAATACTTAATGCTACTGACTCTATGCCAGCCTCTGAGGGAGGCAAAAAAGAATGTGAGACTAGATGAAGTAGGGCCCCTGCTTGCAGGGAGCTCACAACCTACAAATTACTACAGTTTGACAGGCAAGCTTGCTGCCAGAAGGCAGGTACCAAGCAAGAGTTACCAGACAATCAGAAAAGGTCATGTCCAGATGAATGATCAGGAAGGGACATTGGAACATAAGAAATGTCCCTTTCCTCCTGTGACCCATTCAGGCTACTACAGACTCTGAAGCAAGCTACCTTGAAGAAGACTGAGGCTGTTTTCCCTCAGTTCTTCAAACCCCCAACTTTATTCTTTCCATATTCATTGGACAAACATTGAGCATGTTCAGAATATCTCTTCACTGGAAGAGATACAACTTGAGATAAAACAGAGCTCCTTCCTTGCCCTTTATACTAAATACAATACACATTATTATCTGATAGGTGCAGCTCACGTAGGCTGGAGCATGGAGGACATATAGTGGAATCAGACAGTTGGAGGGTCATGAAATGCCAGGGTGAAGGATTTGGGCTTTATTTGATAGGTAAGAGGGAGCCATGTAACGTTTTTGAGCAGAGGAGTGCTATTACCAGATCGGTCCATAAGCAGGATTTTTTTTTTTGAAGGGGAGGAAGCCATATGAAAGATAGAATGGAGCTGAGAGGAGAAAAAAGAGAATGTAGGTGGGAAAATCAGTTAGGGAGCTCTTGCTAACTTTCCTTTAGTAGAGTAATCTGCTCTGACAGCCTTGAACTTTAGTTTGCTTCCTGCCTGCTCCAGCTACAGAGAATAAAATTCACTAGGGAGCTTCCTTCATTAACCGAAGTATCATCTTCCACAGCTCTTCTGCAAAGAAATCTGAGCCTAGGGAAGAGCTAGCCTGAAAAGTTTTTTTTTTCAAATGCTTTATTAACTTGTGATTTACATCATTCATTTCCGACAGATTTTGAGTTACAAATTTTCTCCCCCCGTTTTTCCCCTACCCACTGCCCCAAAACAGCAGTCCCACAGGATATCCCCTCCTCCAATCTGCTCTCTCCCATATTTTCCATACCCCTTTCGACTTTTCCAGTAGATCTCTATGCCCCAGTGCCTGTATATCTTATTTCCCAATTACATGTAAAATATATTAATAATAGTATATATATATATATATATTTGAGTATTTTATTTTAAAACTTTGAATTCCAGATTCATTCCCTTCCTTCTGTCTCCCACCCTTACTGGGAAGATAAGCAGTTCAGTATAGGTTGTACATGTGTGGCTAATGCAAAACAATAACATAGTAGATATATTGTAAAAGACTGACTATATTTCCCTCCCTCCTAGCCCACCTCCCACTTGTTCTATTCTCTACTTTGATTCCATCCCTTTTCAAAAGTGAGTGCTCCCAACTTCCCACCGCCCCAGCCTGCCTTCCCTTCCATCATCCCCCCTCTCATCCCCTTCCCCCCCTACTCTCCTGGAGGGTGAGATACCCTACTTAGTGTGTATTTATTTCATTTCCTCCTCAAGCCAAATTCAATGGGAATAAGCTTGACTCATTCCCTTTTGCCTTCCTATTCTTCCCCTCTGTTGTAACCATTTTCCCTTGCCTCTTCTGTATGAGATACAATGGGATAGTTTATCCCATTCTGTCTCTCCCCATCTCCTCTTATTATATTCCTCTCTCGCTTCTTAATTTCACCTTTTAAGTATCATCCCTTCCTATTAAATTGGTCCTGTGCCCTCTATCTATGTATACCTGTAAACATATATAGGCACATTCACATATGTATTCATATGCCCATATATCCTCATATATAGACATATATATATATATTTCTATTCCCTTCAACTACTGAGAAAAGTTTCATAAGTTGCAATTATTGTTTTTCTGTGAAGGAATGTTAATAGTTCAACTTTGATAAGTTCCTTATGATTTCTTTTCCCTATTTACCTTCTCATGCTTCTCTTGCTTCTTGTATCAGAATGTAAAATTTTCTATTCAACTCTGGTTTTTTCATCAAGAATGCTTGAAAGTTCTCTATTCCACTGAATGACTATATTTTCCCCTAAAACATGATACTCAGTTTTGCTGGGTAGGTGACTCTTGGTTTTAATCCCAGCTCCTTTGCCCTCTGGAATATCATATTCCAAGCCCTTCGATCCCTGAGTGTAGAAGCTGCCAGATCCTGGGTTATCCTGATTGTGTTTCCACTGAAAAGTTTTTAAGGGTAAATTGTACAGGACAAACTCTGCTTCTGGCACCTTACACCTTCCTGTCTAAGCTGAACCCAGAATTCCAGTCTTCTCTTCAACTCTGTTGATTTGCATTTTTCCAAATCAATAATGAGGTAGAGTATTTTTTTCTTATGGCTATAAATAACTTTGATGATTTCATCTTAGAACTGATCATGTCTTTTTGCTTTTTGGAGGGGAGACGACAGGGCAGTTGGGGTTAAGTGATTTGCCCAAGGTCACATGGCTAGTAAGTGTGTGTCAAGTGTCTGAGACCAGATTTCAACTCAGGTCCTCCTGAATCTAGGGCCAGTGCTCTATTTACTGTGCCACCTAGATGCCCTAAAATGGCTCTTATTTTTATAAATTTGACTCAGTTCTCAATATATTTGAGAAATGAGACCTTTATCAGAGACTTGTTCCGAATTTTTTTCACAGTTACTATTACTGGCTATATTTCCCTTCATTCTATCCCCTGTGCTGGCACATGCACACACTCCTCCTGTTCTATTCTCTCTCTCCTTTCACCCTGTCCCTCCTCAAAAGTGTTTTGCTTCTGACTACACCCTCCCCCAATCTGCCCTCTCATCTATCCCACCCCCCCTTTCTCTTATCCCCTTCTCCTGTTACTTTCCTGTAGGGTAAGATAGATTTCTATATCCAATTGAGTATGTATGTTATTCCCTCTTTGAGCCAATTTTGATGAGAGTAAAGTTCACTCAAGGTACTCCCTTTCCCCCTCCACTGTATTTGGAAGGTTTGGGGGAGAGCTCAGATGAGGCCCTGACTTTACAACACCATATTCCATTTAATTCTGTTGAGATCCCCTCAGGTATGGTCTTCCTCTCTTTGTCCAGAAGTGTTTACATGCATGTTGAACCTAACCTAGCTGACTTCTCTCTCCCTCTTTTCCACAAGAAAAGGGATTGGAATAGGGACTGGACCAGTGATTTCATTCCTATAGGGAACTCTCAGAGGAAAACTCTATTCTATAAGAATATTACTTTTTTTTTTTTTTAAGCAATCAGGGTTAAGTAACTTGCTCAAGGTTACAAGGCCAGTTATTTCTGGGTGTGGTGCTAAGTATCTGAGCTTGGATTTGATCCCCAGATCTTCCCGACACTGGGGCCAGTGCTCTTACTAGCTGTGCTACCTGGCCGCCCCAGAATATTACTATTTTTAAACTCTTTGCAAATTAAAACACATAACTCCCAGGTTTGTAAGCCCTCCTGAAAAATGGACCACGAACTTAATGAAGCCATGCTGACACTGTAACTACAGCTTCCTTTTTCAAATGTTTTCTAACCATATCTATAATTTTTGCCAGGAATTGGAATCAAGCTTATTTTGTTGTTATTGGTTTTATTTTAATAACTTCTGCTTTTACACCTAGTAAATCTAAAAGTACATCCCTCCCTTTCCCCAGAATAGAAAGCCATTTACCATAAGAAAGAACAAATAAAAAAAGGAAAAAATTGGAAATCAATTCTGCAAAACCAATTAACACATCAGTTGAGGCTACAGCATATGTAGTACTCAACATCTAGAGTCCCCTACCCATTAGCCGAAGGAGGAAGATGCATTTTTCTCATTTCCTCTTCAGGGCCTCACTGGCCTAACATTAACAGATTCTATTCCCTGTAGTTTGCAAATTCTATTTTCTTAGAGTTTGCAAATTCTATCCTTCCTCCCTTTTAAAAATTCAATTGTATTTTATTTTTAGTTTCAAAGTCACTCCCTCCTCCTACCCTCCATCCTACCCATTGAGAAGGCAATCATACAATGCCCATTATAAATATGAAGCAATACAAAACATATTTCCATATCAGCAATGCCTTCTTTTTTGGGGGGAGTGCAATTGGGGTTAAATGACTTGCCCAGGATCACACAGCTAGTAAGTGTCTGAGACCAGAGTTGAACTCAAGTCCTCCTGACTCTAGGGCCAGAGCTCTATTTACTCTGACACTTAGCTACCCTTGCCCCCTTCTTTTAAAAACCGAGAAGCTGTTTGTTTTTCTCCAAACCTCTGGATCTTCACTTATTCTCTGATCACTCAAATATTCCAGACAGTAGCTCAGTAATGACATCCTCCAGTTCTTTCACTAAGGGATGACTGTATTAATGTAGTGACTTGTATTTAGAAAGTGCCATTAGGGACTTTCCTGCTATCTCCTTATTATTCTGGATATTAACATCCTTTAGTCATTCTTGTTTTGTCTTTTCTAGTCCAAAGGTCATTCTTCTTAGCAGAAAAAAATGAGCAAAAAATTAACATGGTGGTTCTACCCTCTCTCAGTTGTCAATTGTCTTTGAACCTTCCATGTGCAACATTGGCCCAATTTATCACTTCTTTAATCTTCTTCTTTATACCAACATAATTTAAATACCCAGACTTTTCTTTCATCCTTAATTTCTTCCCTGGTCTCAGATAATTTTCTCGCTGTTACTGTTCCAGAACTGGGCCATATTTTTGTATTCATTCTCTATTACTTTCCCTTGTTGCCATCTTCAGTGTATGATTTTTAAAAATTCATACTGATGAGCTCTCCACATATCCAGACTGGTCCTTTAAAACAATTTCTATTTTTCCTCATTATTGGAATTGTTCCCTTTTGTATTTCACAGTTGCCTAGAATCAGCTAGGCATCAAAGTGATTGAGTTCTTGTCTTAGACTTACAAAGACTTACTTTATACACTTACTGGCTGTGTGACCCTAAACAAGTCACTTAACCTCTTTCTACCTCAGTTTCCTCAACTGCAAAATAGAGATAATACTAGCACTTATACAACCTCCCAGGGTTATTGAAAGGATCAAATGACATAATATTTGTAAAGTGCTTAGCATAGTATCTAGTACATAATAGGTGCTTAATAAATGCTTATTCCCTTCTTCTTCTCCCTTCCGAATTTTATTCTTGAGAGTTATTCATCTCTCCTCAACTGATTTCCCCACGAAAATTTTAGTCCATGGGGTCCTACCTATCCTTTCCCCTGAAGCCTTAGAAATTTGCTTTCTCCAAATCAAGGCTACCTGTCAAACTATGGCCAGTTTTCCTATTTCTATTAGAAATTTTAAGATGTAGTGCTTATATTCTCTTCAGAGTTTCTCTTATTTCCACTCTCAACCAGCTATTCATTCCTGTTAGTGAAAAATCACATCTAAAATTGAATTTCCCCTTGTTGGCTCCCTGATCTTTAAAAAAATATTCCAAATGATCAAATATTTATTTTTTTCTCCCTAACCTCCCTCTTGGGGCAAAAACACAAACATGACTCTTGTAACACATATTCACAATCACACCAAACAAATTCCAGTTTTAGCCATGTCCAAAACTACGTCTCATTCTAAATTCAGTCCCTCACTTCTTGGTCCAAAGATGGTTAGAATTATTTATCATTAGTCCTCTAGAATCATGGCTGACCATTATGTTCATCAGAGTTACCATCTTCAAGTCCCTCAAAAATTATTCATTTTTCTCATTTTATTTGTTACAGTATAAATTGTTCTGCTCACTTCACTCTACTCCAATTCATGCATGCATTCCCATACTATAGTATTCCATTACATTTATACACCACGATTTGTTTAACCACCTCCAATTCACAGGCATTCACCTTAGTTTCCAGTTCTTTGCTTCCTCCACCTTCTAAAGAATGATTTTTACTGAAGAGAAAACTGAAGCCCAGAGAGGATAAGTAACATGACCAGACTCACAGAGTAAGTGGCAGAATGGAGTTTCTAATGACAGTCATCTGCTCCCCTTTCTGTTAGACAGCTGACAATGACAGAGCATAACTTCATAGAAGAGATAGCTTCACAGAGGCACCTAAGGGAAGAGGGACCAGCTGTGTGATCTTAGTCTAGTCTCTTTCTTTCTCTGATTTCAGTTTCCTTCTTTGCAAAATAGATAGTAGGGGTAGCTAGATGTCGAAGTGAATAGAGCACTGGCCCTAGATTCAGGAGGACCTGAGTTCAAATCTGGTCTCAGACACTTGACACACATATTAGTCATGTGACCTTGGGCAAGTCACTTAACCCGAATTGCTCTGCCTTCTCCCCTCCAAAAAGCAAATAAATAAATAAAATAGATAGTGGATAGATGTATATAGGTAGATGGATAGATAAATGGATGGCTGGATAGAGCATGTATTAAGTTCTTATTATGTATCAGTCACTGGGCTAAGTAATAGGCATACAAATATAAGTAAATAAGTTGGTCCCTACCCTCAAGAAGCTTATGTTCTAATAGAGGGAAGAGAATACATAAAGAGGATCTGGAAAGGAAATAGGGGAAGAGGGTACCCCTGCTGGAGGTAAGACAACTGTTGCAGATAGGGAGATATCTTTTTTTGTTTGTTTTTGTGGGTTTTTTTTTGCTTTTTGGAGAGCAATTGGAGTTAAGTGACTTGCCCAAGGTTACATGGCTAGTTTATTTGTGTTAAGTGTCTGAGTCCAGATTTGAACTCAGGTTCTCCTGACTCTAGGGCCAGTGCTCTATTCACTTCGCCCCATAGCCATCCCGATAGGGAGATATCTTGAGAGTTGAGCTGGGAGTGAAATAAGCATGCCTGGGGGCTCTTCATGAAATGGTGATCTGAGCTAGGGATTTGATGGTCAGGGGGGGTTAGTCCCTCCCAGATCTGATATCATTCTTTATTTTAAGACCCATTCCAGTTCCATGGTTAACTAGATGGCTTGGGTTTTTGGTAGGCAGAGAAAATAAGAAAGGCATTCCTTGGCAAAGGAAGGCAGGTGTTAGCCTGGCAGAAGCAGGACAGTGTAGGTAGAGAGCCATGATGAAGGCCTGGGAAGCTCCATCCTGCTTGCCCCACAATGCAAAGCAAGAAACCTTGTAGAAAGTGTGGGCTGGTAACCAGTCACTACCCCTTCCCACTTGCCTATTTCTAGTTCCTTTTCTGCCCTCCAGAGCCACCAAAGAACCTGGAGCTGAATCTGGAGCCTTCTCAGGAGCAATCTTCTCTCCCTTGGATCCCTGTGGGTCAGAACATCATTTTAAACTGCCATGTGGCAGGTGGAATACCTCGGAAAAATCTGATGGTGCTGCTGCTTCGGGGAACCCAGGAGATAAGCAGACAGCCTGCCCCAGACAATACCTTTGATACGGCTAATGTCAAATTCCGGGTCACAGCCAGTAGGGAGGATGATGAAGCTAACTTCTCCTGTCATGCTGAACTGAACCTTCAACCAAGGGGATTAAAGCTTTATCAGGACAGCTCAGCACCCCTGAAGTTCTACACTTTTGGTGAGGGGTTGGGGGGGAGGTTGAAGGCCAGGTAGGGCAGAGGTTCCCAAACTTATTTGGCCTATTGCTCCCTTTAAAAAAAATTACTCAGTGCCCCTCTGGCAATTTATGTTTTAAAATGGTTTTCTTTTGGAAATTTACAGCATTTCAAAATAATGCCCCCACCCCAGTTGTACCTGAGGCTACTACCCTCCCCATTGTTCCAATGCCCTCCAGGGGGTAGTATTGCTCACTTTGGAAACCTCTGGGGTAAGAGGAGGAGCAGTAAGGGCCCTGGGAGGATTATGGCCACACTGATGGTTACTTTCCTTTCCCCACTCACTAGTCTCCATTTTTCCCCCCTTTCCTCTAAGCCCTGGCACAAGGGCCCCCAGTGCTTGTGATCCCCAAGCTCCTGGAGACTGGGACCAAGAAGCAAGTGAGCTGTAAGATGGACAATCTGTTCCCAGTGTAACATTGCAGGTCAGCTCTCTATCACCCTTCTCCTCTTCTGCAGCCATGATTGTGGCTATAGCCCTTAGCGTGTCTCCATGCCGGGTAATGCTGTCTTCAGTTAGCCTCTGCCCTCCCCATGACAGCTGTATGTGAGCTTTCTCCACTGGGAACAGAAACCAGGAAGATATCGAAAGACCTGACAGTCTATAGTAAGAATGGAAAGGGAACAGGCTGGGTTGGCCTGGTTGGGTGGGGGGTGGGGAGTGGGGCAGGGGGAAATGAAAGGATTGATGGGGACAAGGATCACAACCCAGGTGTTCTCTCCTGTAGCCTTCCCACAACCTCATCTTATGGTCAGTGGACCCATCCAGGAGGGAAATCAAGTAATCTTGACCTGCAAGGCTGACCCACCGGCCAAGGTGCTCATTGAGGGGGCTCCAGGGGATGAACCTGACAGGTTATCTCTGATAGTCCGTGAGGAGGACAATGGACGTTTGTTCACCTGCCAGGCCACCCTGGAATTGCAGAATGAGATATTGCATAAAAACAACAGCCTGAGACTAAATGTCCTGTGTAAGTGAAGAACCCCCCTAACCTCTGACCCCTTGCCTTTTTGCTGCCAAGGCATTGACCTTTCACTCCCTCCTCTGGCTGGAACTCAGCCAGAAACTCAGTATATGTGTGTATTGGGGGAGGAAGGGAGAAGACACAGCTGGTACTCAACACTAACTACCCTGCCATCTATAGTCCCCCCAAAGCTAGATGAGAACTGCCCAGGAAACTGGACCTGGGATGAAGGGACTACACAGATCCTGCAGTGCACAGCTAGAGGAAATCCAACCCCCACGGTGACATGTGTCCAAGAAAACCAACAACAGATACCAGTCGGGATACCGCAACATATCACTCGAGCCTACAGTGGCACTTACAACTGCATTGCCAGGAACTCAGTGGGAGAAGCAAACAAAGTCGTGTTGGTGCTTGTGAAGTGTGAGTGACCAGGGCTCTGACCAGGGAGGCAGGGGAGGAGGGATCCAGTTCAGGAACAGGAGGGCCTTACTCAGAGGGGCTGGGAACAGAATAAATTTCATCTCCTGGAAGGCAGGAAAACTATTTTTTTTTCTTTTTATCCCATTGATGAGCACAGGGCCCTGTAAGTTACTGGATAAATGACTTCAATGGAATGAATAAATGGGCACAACATTTTAGGAGGGGCATAGACACAGCAGAGAAACCCAGGTACAGACTAAGATGTGGAGGACAGTGAAGGCTCTGCATCTGGGGAATTGTCTGAAGAAACTGGGGGTATTCAGCCTGGAGAAAAGAAACCCTCAAGATGGAGAGGCAGAAAAACTATAATTATTCTACTATCTGAAGGGCTGAAGGGTTAAAGGATTACACTTGTTCTGTCTAGAGCCAAGGGCCAGAATGAGGGGACTCAAGGGGAGGAAGCAACAGAGGAAGATTTAATCTCTATGTAAGAAGAAAAAAAAAAAACCTTCCAAAAAATAGAGTGCACTGCCTCAGGGGTGAATTCATGTTCACCTTCATTGGAGGTGTCTGAGCCTAAAGAATTGTTGCCTCAGGGAGGCTAGGTCACCCAATGAATAGAACACTGGCCCTGGAGTCAGGAGAACCTGAGTTCAAATCTGGCCTCAGACACTTAACACATACACACACACACACACACACAAACTAGCCGTGTGGCCTTGGGCAAGTCACTTAACCCCAACTGCCCTACCTTTCCCCCTACAAAAAGCAAAAGAACAAACAAACAAACAAAAAAATAAGAATTGTTGCCTCCCCTTCATGGGAAGCTTTAGTAAGGGTACTTCCCTTCAGAGGGATTTTAACAGAATTTGCCCTGAAGTCCTATCCAATGTTGAGGTCTTGGGCAAGACAGGGTCATGGAATACTCATTGAGCCATCCTTCTTTCCAGTCCAGGATGTGGACCTGAGGCCAATTCTCATCGGCATACTGGTCAGTGTGGTGACTGTGGGTATTGTGATCGCTGTGGGATATGTCTATTACCGGCAGCAGAGGATTAGAAGTTATGAGCTGAAGAAGGCACAGGAGGCTAGAGCCTTGCAGCCAATGACCACAAAGGCCAGACCCTGACCCTAGCATGGGCCCCACCCTTCCCTGAACAAGCACTTTTTTTTTTGAGAGGACTGGCTAACTCCTTATTGAAGAAACTACGTTGTGACCAAAAACCTGAGGCCAGGGCCAGGAAGTTACCTGACATTCTTCCTGGGTCTCAGGACAATATGTCAGGTCTTGCTTGATCTCCAGGACTGAGATAGCCTGAAGCCTCTTTGGAACCACATCCCAGGCTCAGTTGGGCACACGTGGGTGATGGGAACGGGCCTCAGGAATCCCGGGATGGGAGTTGTGGGGCTGAAGAGAATGTAACTTAGACTACTGATCACCTGAGTCCAAGAATGGACCCAGAGGTGTACCCAGTGACTCTTACATGGGAACATGAAATGGCTTGTGTGGAGCCTTGGGCCAGCGCAGAAGGAAACACTAGTTGAGGAGGGACTGCCTCAGCACTTTGGACCTGGAGAGAGAAGGAAGACGCTGGAATAAGATGGAGAGGGGTGTCTTCACTCATAGCTTGTTGTCTTCTCTACTCCTACAAATAAAACTTGACCAATGTTTCTGACTCTACTTCTGTCAAGCGGCAACCAACCACTTGTCTTAAGGTCCTAGGCCCTTTCACCTAACATTGGACCTGGTGGAAACCAGAAGCAAACCAAAAGGGTGTAGTGGGTGTCACTGATCGAAAAACAGGGCCAGCAGACATACAAAGTGCCTGCTTACACATGCACAGGCCCTGAAACACACACACACACACACACATGCACAAAGATAATAACTATGTTTGAAGAACCTCAGTGAGGGGAAATCCTAGTTTGCTAAGATAGCCTATGGGATAACTCTCCTTAAACACTCCTTCCTGACATTGAATTGGGATTTTTACTTCTTTTGAGTTTTACTTATCTCTCCTTGCTCTCCACTTCTCCACTCTGGGACCAAACAAAACATGCCTAATCACATGATAATATTTAATTAATTAATTGAAAGCACCTATTAGTTTCTCTTCTTCAAGTTGAACATTCCCAGTTCTTAAAAACCAATTCTTGCTAGGCATGGTGTCGCCGGTAATCCTTGCTACTAAAAGAGGATGGAGCTGTTGGACTGCTTGTGTTCTGGAGTTCTGAACTGCAGCAGCGTTTAAATAAATAAATGAGTAGACGACCAATCTAAGTCCAGTATCAGCAATTGTAAGCCCGAGGAGCAGAGGCACACCAGGTTAGGAACAGAGCAGGTCAATGGTTCACTGCAGGGTCATGAGTGACTACTGCATTTCCAGTCCAGCGAAAATTGGGAGTTGCTGTCTCAAAAACAGACCAAAAAGTCACATGGCTGGTTTGCTAATGTATTTCCTAGAATGAAGTACCCAGAAATTAACACGGTTGCTCTATACATAGCCTGATAAAAGGACAGTATGAATCTCACCCCCTAGTTGAGCCCAAAACATTCAAACATTCAATCTCATCTTATTAGATTTTGCTGGTATGTTCTAACCTGTCAAGACCTTTTGGAAATCCTCATTCATCTAAGGTCTCAGCTATTACTCTTAGCTGTTTCATGTGCAAATGTGATAAGCAGGTCAAAAAATTTAAACTTAAATAAAGGACTTTATCCAAGTAACAGATAAAAGTGCTAAATAGCACTGGCCAAATGTAGAACCTTGAGGCTCTTTTGCTAAAGATCACATCTGAATGAGCATGAAGATATTAATCACTGGACTTCTGGGTCAGGCCATTCAGCTAGCTCTGAATCCACTTAATTTTAAGACTGACTACCTCTTCACTTCCAAACTGCATGGCTTGGTGTTGGAGTAAATTCAGAAGGGCATAGTACAGCATATTTAAAATTTTTGACTTAACTAATAAATAGGATGGTTAGTTATTGGAGGGAGGGGGGTGTTCCCTAGGGGTGCTGTAAAAAAATTCCTGAGACACTAAGGATGCAGTGAACTGAGAAAGCTTGAAAACTTGCAGCCTAGCCTAAACCTTTTTTTTTCATCCATGAGAATATCATGACTGTCAAAATGCTTTGCTAAAACTGTATATCTACAGGAGCCCTCTGAGAGCCCTACTGATCTAGGAATCTGGTAGAAAAAGGCAATGAAGTTAACTGGACATGACCTCTTCTTCCTCTGACATTGTACTCTTTTCTCTCACCTGATGATGGCATATGGGATGCCTATCATGTCCCTTGGAGGTCAAGTGACTTCTTCCCAGCCCCATTTTAGGAAGAATGACATATCCATGACTTACTTATGATATATTCAGGACTTCTTTCCTCTCTTCTTTGTTATTTCACCTTCCAGAATTTGACTTCTAGTACTTCCCCTTCTTGTTTTTTTATACTGACACTCCCTTTTTTAAAATGAACATTCAATTTTATTTTATTATAACTTGGAGAGGGGTGAGGCTTTCCTATTCCTCAAGCCCCTTTACTATGCCCCCTTTTAAGAGGAAGACCAGCCTTCACTCCAGCCCAAGGTCAAACATTTCCCCCACTCTCACCTCCCTACCTCCCAACCTTCTGTGAAATGCCCACAGATCCACTTATATACTTGCCTCCACACATAGCTCCTGGGACTTCACTCTGGCTCATCTGGCTCAATGGTCAGGGCAGGGGGTGGGAGGAGGGCTATATCTAGATGCACCCCTTCAGACAAACTCTGTCAAGGGGTGGGGGAAAGGGTGACTCTGATCCCTCCTGTTGGCCCCTAACACAGAGGCCCTCAGAGGGCCAGGGTGGGGCTATCTATGACCTTATCTCTGTGCCTTCTGAGAGGCCCCTCAGTTCTGGGATCCTTGTCATGAGGGCACCCTCCCCTCTTGCCTCACTAATCCTGCTGCTGCTGGCAGCCACTGCTCATGGCCAAGGTGAGAAATGGAGGAGGGGGGTCAGTGGTTCTGGATAGGAAATGACGGGACCAGGAGGCCAGGAACCTGAGTCTGAGCTGGAACTTTAGAGATACCTTCTGTACATACTTCTCCAGGAGTCCTCTAGGCACAGAAGCTGGGGTGGAAAGCTGGGAAATTGTAACTAGGAGCCTGAATAGTTCTCCCTCCTTACTTTATAACAGGGATCCTGGGGGAGGTAATGGACTGGGCTGGCTGTTGTGAGGAGACAGCGTGTGTTTATGGTGGGGTGGGCACGAGAGCTTGGTAACCCTCATCCCCAAACTCCCCTCTGCCTTTATCTCTGCTTCCCACCTCCCACCGGGGGTTTTCTGTGCCTATTTGTATATCTGACCTGGCTGGGATAAGGTTAGGATTATTCCAAGGTTTTGTCCCTCCTTCTGCCTACCCTCTCTTCCTAAAAGACTTCCTTCAGTGCCTTCTTTGCTAGGAACCCCAAAACATTTCTGAGCTCCTATCTGGCCTTAGCAAATGCCAAGGTTAGTTAAGAATGATGGGAGTAAGGAACAGAAAGTTCAGGAACATGGGATCTCAGGAAACTGACCCTCTCTGCCTTCATTGTTTCTCCACAGAGGTCCATGGACCCTTCTGGGTTCGAGTCTTGCCACAAGAGGTAAACATACCTCCTGGCAGCTCTGTTTGGATCAACTGCAGTACAAACTGTCCTCAGCCTGAAGCCTGGGGGCTGATCACTTCACTGACTCAGGGCAAAAAAGAGACAGGACCAGGATGGGCTGCTTTCCAGGTGCTGGATGTGAGGGCCTGGGATTCAACAGCCCAGTGCTTCTTTACCTGTGCTGGAGAAACCCAGGAGGCCACTGCCACCATCAAGGCCTACAGTGAGTGAAAGGGGTAAATCTTCATTTTTGTTCAGGGCTCTGGAGCTCCAAGAGACAGGCATTAACTGTGTACAGAGCTCAGAAGGTGCTGGGGTCTCTGGGCCTGGGACCCTGGAGCATCTTAGGTGGTTGTGAGCTGACTAGGCCCAACAGAGGTCTAGGGCTCCAGGGTTGGGTGTATTGTGTCTATAACTATCAGTCACTGCCATATTCCTGAGTATTTGGAGGGCTCCAGGGCTCAGAGATGAGGTGGGTGACCTGTTGAGGCCTATCTCCATCCTCCCTCTCTTTTCCCAGGCCCCCCACAGACTGTGGTCTTGGAACAGCCAACCCTCATGGATATGGGAACCGAATACGAGTTTCGCTGTCATGCATCCTTTGTCTTCCCTCTGGAGAAGCTAACTATGATCCTGAGCCTCAAAGGAAGAGTCCTGTGCTCTGTTAGCTTAGCTCAATCAGGCTACCGCCTTGAGTCAGCCAATGTGACCTGGACCCCCAGGATCCAGCCACGCCTCCAAGACATGGGGCAGCTGCTGTCCTGCCATGCACAGCTTAACCTTGATGGCTTCCTGGTCATTCGAAGCTCCAAGCCGGTGAGGCTACACTTTCGAGGTGAGGCCCAGACCAGGCAGAAGCAGGAGACACTAGAGTGATTTCTTATCTAGGGGAGTCCTGATTGTTGGGATCATGGAGCAGACTTATTTCCCACCACCCTCATCAATGTGGGGAAGAGGGAGGCTGGGTGGGAAAGGACAGGAAGGTACTAGTAGTGGAGAAAGGACAGAAAGGTACTGGGCGGAGAGGAAAAGGCGACCTTGGGGAAGAGAAGAAGGCTTCAGGGACTCAGAAGAGCCTGAAAGGGCAGAGGTAAGTAACCCCTAACCTCATCTCTCCGCCCTTCCCTTTTTTCTACAGAGAACCCGATGTCTCAGGTGGTAGCCTGGGTTGCTTTAGCAACCTTGGCCGGGCTGCTACTCCTTATTTCAGGTGTGTTCCTTTTTCGGTCTAGGGGTCAGCGGCAGTCAGAAGCTTTGCACCTCTCTGGTGGAACCCAGGCAGAGAAGGTGTGAGGTACATTGATGTGTCTGACAGCAAGAAGTGGCTAGACCGATAAAGGCAGGAAGCCAAGCCCCTAATGGTACTTACGACCCTATTGGCCTCCTGGGAAGGACGCCCCTCCTTTTGCCCCCTCCAAGTTAGCAAGCGGTACCGGTACCGGCTGAAGTTTAGGGGAACGGAAATTGACTCCTCTGGGCTCCAAGCTCCAGCCTAGGGACAGTCCTGGGTTCAACACTTTGGGGCACTTCAAGCAGCAAAGAACTCGGTGACACACCTGGCGGAGAGGAAGGACTTCTAGAGGAGTCCGAGGACACTTGGGTCCAAATCTACTTGCTAGCTGTGTGACCTTGGGAAAATGACTGAGCCTTAGTTTTTCCTCCTAAAAAATAAGAATAATCCCTACCTCACAGGGTTGTTGTGAGTAAAGTGCTTCTTAAAACTTAAAGACTATATGAAAGCTTGAGCGAAGTCACCTCACCTCCTTTCCCCGCCCTTTTTCCCCCTACACTAACGCACTGGAGGAGCCTCAGACCACAGTCCGCTGCCTCAATGCGTCACCCCCATACCTTTTACAAGGCAGACTCTAGACCAGCAGCTTCCGGTCCCTGGTCTAGAGGAGGAGGCCCAGGGGTCTGAATAAACTCAGTTCCGCTGGCGCCTCCGGGGCCCCAATCACCCCAGGTTGGGAATGGAAGATTTTGGGTGGGGGGAACCAGGACGGTTCCTGCGCCTAGAAGCGTCAGAGCGGGCGGGGCCTCATGGAGAAGAGAACTCCACCTGGGTGCCACCGTGGCTTCTCCCCACTTGGCCCCCATAGCAGCGCCGTTCTCTCCTTTCCCCCTTCCCCCCCCCACCCCCAGCGGCGCCTTATCGAAGCGAAGCAGTAGAAGCAGTAGGCGGAGGAGGCGGAGTCCAGTGGGCAGGGACAGAGGCCCCTTGGGGGGCTAGCGGTTCAGAAGGCCATCAGCTTACCAACCAGACCCTGGGACCCAATTGGCTCCGCTCCCGCGGGTGGGGCAGCCCTCATTGGTCCGTTTACGAGCCCACAAGTCCTATGGATTGTGCGGAGGGCTAGGTGAGGACAGAGCAGGGTGCTGCACCTAGCCAGGGCCCAGGTAGGTCTGCAACGCGTAGTCCCTCGTGTACAGAGCTCAGGATTCTGCTCAGAAAGACCTATTATCGGCTCTCGCACACAAGAAGGCCTACGCAGACACTTGTCACCCCCACACTTAGTAAATACGGACACCGTAACGAAAAGCTCCTAATTTAGATTGCCACTGACACGATGAGCACTGTACACATGCGCTCGTGCACACTTACATACACGCACACACGCGCGCGCGCGCTCACACGCACACACACTGCTGTCTCCAAAGGCAACTGGGCTCTGCCTCCCACCCTCCTCTTCGTGCTTTTGAGCGCGGGGGCGCTGAGAACAACGGTCCTTGACTCTCCTAATCGAGTATGATCGTGAGATGCCACTCTTCGGTGAAGGGTGGAGCTGGGAAATGGGAAGGGAAACGCACCGAACATCTGGGATCCCAAAGACAGGAGAGAGTAGGGTCACCAAGAAATTCCACGCCCTCGACTTCTCCTGCTATCCTCCCTCCTCCTTACCCTCCCTCCCCCGCCCTGCCTGGGTCTCAGCATCGAAGTCGTCTTCCTCAGTGGGCCTGCCCTTGGTTTCCTAGGTTCGAACCTCTCCAGACCCGTCCCCAATGGATCGTTCGCATAGCTCTGTTCCCCCCTTGTAGTGCAGCCGTGGCGTGGATGGGGCGGGGCTTCATGAAGGTTTCTTGTGTCTTCACAGCTGGGCAATGGAGCCTGAGATTAACACCACTTCCGCCTGTGCTTTCCCCCATGGAGTCTAGTTCCAGGACTAGGACTCTAGCTCCAGGACTAAGTAAAAGAAAAGGACGTGGCTCAGGTAGATTCTGAGCCACGTCCTTTTTCTTTTACTGTGGCCTGGGAGATTATAGTAGTCTCCTCCCCGCGGGCGGGACTGAGCTGACGCGAGTAGGTTCCAGAAACCCTCAGCTGAGGCGTCGCGCAGTTCACACCTACTTCCCGCCCCCACGCGCCAGGACTTAGAGGCCCAGTGGCTGTTCTGGTGCTGTGTCGCCTTGGCTCCCCGATAGTGAGAGTTGGTGGGGGTGGGTGGGAAGAACGAGAAAATCAGCCCTAATCCCCAGACTCACAGGCTGCTGGAAAGGTTCCCATGGCTCAATTGAATTTAATTCAACAAGCATTTTTTACGCACCTACTATGTGCAAGACTGTAGTAAGCGTTGGCGATACGATAACCCCGAGCCAAGGATGCTCCAGTTGCCTGGGGGTCTCTCGTTTCTTGTTTCCTCATGCTTCTGAACCTCGATCCTGCTCTCTCGCTCCCGCTCCGCTCCTTTCCTCTCTTCTCTCCTCTCTCCTCTCCTCTCTTCTCCATCCCCTCTCCTTTCAGCCGCCTCTGCCTCTTCCTCCTCCTCCTCCTTGGATACCAAGTTACCAACGTTAAACCAATCCCCAAGCGCAACTTGGCCTCCTCCACACCCTGCCCCGCCCCGCGGTGCCGAGCCGAGCCGAACCAAGCCGTCCTCCAGGTTTCTTCCTCTCATCCTCTTCTTCACCCTCTCCATCTCCGCTTCTCTGCGCTCCGGCTCCGCCGGCAATGACCTTCTCCCAGCCGCTGCTTCTCCGGGCACTGCTCGCCCTTGTGGGGTCCCTCTGCCTAGGGCTGCTCGCTCTCTCAGGTAAGAGTCACCCCTATCCCACGCCTGTAGGACCTGGACAGGGGATAGGGATCCGCGACTTGAAGAAGCAGCTGATTCCCCGTGGAGTACTAGCTGCTATACGTCTCAGTGTCACCCTTACAACCTCAGCCAGCCAGGAAAGAAGCGAATGATACCCCCCCCCTCAGTTTAGGCCCCCAAACACTCTCCATCCCCCACCCCGGGGCCGTGCGCGCTCCCGCCCGCCCCCGCAACACGAGGCTTAGGGGCTAAGAATCTCCGACGTTCCTTTCATTTTTACCGAGTCCCGAAGCTCCCGACACTACTGAAGGACCAGGAGGAGAGTGAGAGGCTCGTGGTATCTAGCCCACTTCCAAAGGTCTCAGAAGGCATAGGAAATACCAGTAATACTGAGCCTGGGGTTCTGTTCGGTCCTTGGGAGGCTGCGCGTCCCCACAGGCGAATGATTAGAATTGGGGGGTGGGGGATTCCTGGGATCACTGGAGAGGGAGACGGACAGGGAAAGGAAGCGTTTAGCTTGGTTGGCTTTCAGAAAGCCAGTCGCCTCTGGTCCTGGACCGGTACATCCCGGAGGGCAACCTGGTCTCCTCGTAGGGGCGGCGCAGGAGCCATACTGGGCAGACCTGCAACCCAGGTCGGCATTAGTGGAGCGAGGGGGCTCGCTGTGGCTGAACTGTAGCACCAACTGTCCACGACCTGAGCGGGGCGGGCTGGAGACCTCGCTTAGGAGGAACGGCACGCAGAGGGGGCTGCGCTGGCTTGCCCGCCAGCTGGTGGACATCCGCGAGCCAGAAGCCCATCCCATCTGCTTCTTCCGCTGCGCCCGCCGGACCCTTCAGGCGCGTGGGACGATCCTCACCTACCGTGAGTGACGGTGGAAGGGGTGAAGCGGTCCCTCTGCAATCCTCTCCCCGTCGATTCCACCCTCTTCTCCGTTTTTTTCCGCACCCATCTTCACCTCCGCGCAGGTCTCCAATACCCACCTGGTATCCCTGAGTCCCTTGCCATCCCTCATGCTCACTCACCACCTGAGCCTCCTTTTTTGTCGCGCGTTCCCCATCCTCCATGTTCCTCTCTATCTCCCTTGTCCTCCAGCCTTCCTACTTGCGCCCGTCTCCATTTCCACTCCGTATCCTTCTTCCAACCCTTCCCAAGGTTCTCTTTTTGTGCCTTTCTCCTCTCCATCACACATCGCTTTCAACTCCCTCTCCCCATGCATTCCCATTCCTTACGTCCCTGTGCTCACAGAACGACCAGATCGAGTGGAATTGGAGCCACTACCTGCCTGGTTGCCTGTGGGTGAGAACTTCACTCTAAGCTGCAGGGTCCCAGGAGCTGGACCCCGGGGGAGCCTTTCTGTCACTCTGCTTCGGGGAGCCCAGGAACTAAGCAGGAGAAGGTTCCCGGGAGAATCGACCAGAGCGAGAGGAGCTATGGCCACGTTCACCACCACTGCCCGAAAGGAAGACCACAGAGCCAACTTTTCTTGCCTTGCTGAATTGGATCTTAGGCCCCACGGACTGGGGCTCCTTCAGAACAGCTCCACCCCACAGGAGCTCCACACATTTGGTAAGTGGGGAGAAATGAGACCAACTTTTGACCCTTGTCCTTGCACTCCTTCCAGGTAGAGAAGAAGGAACTGTTGGTCCTAGGGAAGAGCCTGGGAAGATTCCCAAGTTTGATGATACCAAGTTTGTCTTGGCTCACCCCCGGAAAAACCAGCTGTCTAACCCCAGTTTTCCCTTTGACTCTGGACCTCTAGCTCTGTCAGAAGAACAGGGTCCACTTAATTCTGTTTCACTAGCCTAGCCTCCTCTGCTCCTTATTTCTTCCTGTCCTCACAGCCTTGGCCCCGAGGCCCCCTAGCCTAGCATTCCCCAGGCTCCTGGAAGTCGGCACTGAGCAGCTGGTGAGCTGTGAGATGGACAAACTGTTCCCAGCTGAGGAAGCCCACATACAACTGGCTCTAGGGAACCGAATGCTGAATCCCCAGGTCATCCTGGAAGGGGATAAACTGAAGGCTGCTGCTACTCTCACTGTGAAAGAGGAAGAGGTTGAGGGCAAGGGCGAGGGCGAGATCGAGCAGGAGCTGACCTGCACTGTGACCCTGGGGGGACAGGATCGAAAGGCCCAAGAAAACATAACAGTCTATAGTAAGGAGGTGACAGGTGGGGAGAGGGCTGGCCCAGCCAGGTGGCTGATGGGGGAAGCCCAGGAGCTTGGACTCATGGGTTATGGCTCTCCTTCCTCCAGGCTTTCCTCAGCCCAGCCTCCAGGTTAGCGAACCCAGTGTCAGGGAGGGGGCCTTTGTGAATGTGACCTGTGAAGCCCGTCCAGGTGCCCAGGTACGGCTGGATGGGGCTCCTGAACCTCCCCCTGGGGAACCAGCCTGGCTCACCCTGACCGCTAGTGAAGAGGACGACGAACGGGTGTTCACCTGTGAAGCTCTCCTGGAGGTGAAGGGAGAAATACTTCGGAGGAACCGAAGCCTGGAGCTACAAGTTCTGTGTGAGTGTATCTATCCCCCTGTCTCCTGCCTCTCATGACAGGGCAACCATTCATCAAGAATCCCACTTATTAACATCAGAGTCTGGCTCCCTACTCATGTAATTGAATCAGCTTACCAGCTAGCAATTGAGGCAACTCACAAGGCATTTTGAACAGAAATGTACTTATTACAAAACAGATGAAGAGGAGGAAGGGTTTTGGGCCTGAGCCCAATAATAAGGGCCAGAGCTTCTCTAGGCAATCCTGAAACATGAATAGAGCCAGGACAATCTTGTCTCCAACAAAACACTCACTGTAAAAAACCCTGGAGATCCAAAACAAAATGAAAGAGACCTTGACCTAAAGGAGAGTAGATTATTCCTGTGGGGAAAGGGCCTCCATGCAAATAAATTAATGGTAAATAATTTGAGGAGAATTCCCTCTTAACAGAGAGATTATGGAAGGCAGAAGAGGCATAAAGGAGGAATGAGATAATCAGAGCACTGAAAAAAAGGAAGGTAAGATGAGAAGGAAGTGCATTCCAAGAAGGCAAGAAGTTGTTTCAAAGTTTAGAGGTCATGTCAAAGTCAGGGAACAGTTAGTAGTTCAGTTTGTCTGGAATGCAGGGATCATGAAGGGGAGGTACCTGACTGTGGAGAATCCTAATTGCTAGAATGAGTTGTTGGAGACAGTAAGGAGCAGGCAGATAACATCACAAAAACACAGACTAGAAGAGTTAGAAGGGCTCCTTGACATCCTGGTCAAAGAGACTAGATAGGAGGCTATCATAGCTAGATACTACAATGGTTAGAGAGTTGAAACTTGAGTCAGGAAAAGCTGACCTCCAATTTGGCTTCATTCTCTTACTAGCTGTGTCACTGAGCTGCTGTCTGCCTCAGTATCCTCTTCTGTAAAATGAGGATGATAATAGCACCTACCTGCCAGGGATTTTGTGAGAATCAAATGAGATAGTATTTGTAAAGTGCTTTGAAAACTTTAAAGCAATATATGCATACACATACACACACTCTCTCACACACACACACATACACACACACACACATATATATATTTGCTTTTTTGGAGGGCAGTTGAGGTTAAGTGACTTGCCCAAGGTCACACTGCTAGTTTTTTTTGTTTGTATTAAGTGTCTGAGGTTGGATTTGAACTCAGGTCCTCCTGACTCCAGGGCCAGTGCTCTATTCACTTTGCCACCTAGTAGCCCCTAAAGCACAATATTAATGCTACTTATTATCATTGTGATAGCTCTGATGAAAGGTATAAGGGATAGTATAGAGTGATAACCCTATGGATTCAAAGAAAAGAACAGATGTTGAGAGTATCATACAGTTCGAATCTGCCAAGATTTGGCAATTGATTAGATATAAGAAGAGTCAAGGATGGAACTGTTTCAAGCTCAAAGAAGGAGGCATGTTTTGGGGCAAGAACATACTTTCATTTTTTTAGTATTTCTCTTTTTTTTCCTTTTTAGAGGGGGGAAGGCAGGGCAATTCGGGTTAAGTGACTTGCCCAAGTTCACAGGGCTAGTAAGTGTAAAGTGTCTGAGTCCAGATGTGAACTCAGGTCCTCCTGACTCCAGGGCTGGTGCTCTATTCACTGAGCCACCTAGCTGCCCCCTATTTTTATAAAGTATTTCAAAGTTACAAAATACTTTTCATATATTATTTTATTTGACTCTGACAGAGACTAGCTACTGCAGATAGTCTTATTCATAACTGAGTCAGAAAGGTTAAATGACTTGTTCACAGTTCATGAAGCTAATAAGTATCAGAGGGAGGATTTAAACCCAGATCTTACTAAGGACAGGTCCAGCACTCTGCCCACTAGGTCACACTAGATAGGCTGAGTGTGGTATGCAAATGATACAGATGATAGAGGTGTATAGCAGTCAGAAGACCATGAAGGACTGGCATTCTGGAGACAGATGAGGAATGGGTGTCTATGGGAATCAGCTGAGTTGAGCTAATCATGGAATCCATGGGAATGAATGAGATCACCAAGGTAGTGTAGAGTTGCTTGGGGAGTGGATATAAATAATGATGCAGCAAAGGGGACTGAAGAAAAATGGTCAGACAAGTAGCCTAGAATGGCAGAGTTGGAAGGGACCTCAGAGGCTATCTATCAAGTGTAATCTACAGTGGCATAAGTAGCTAATCCAAGCTTTGCTTGAAGAAGGAGCTCCAGTTGGGGTGTGGGGGAGGGAATCCTGTCAAGTCATCCATTCTACTTTTGGAGAACTCAGGAAATGATTCCCCACATCAAGTTAAAATGTGTCCCTTTGCACCCACCCAGAAACACCTGGCCGTGTAACCTTAAGCAAGTTACTTAACCCCGATTGCTTAAAAAAATAAAATAAAATGTGTCTCTTTGACTTACAAGTTTCTTTTTTTTTTTCATTTGACAACCCCTGAAATAGTTGGTAAGGTATGGTATCCCTCCAAAGTCTTCCAGGCTATATGGAATTTTCTTTTTTTTTCTTTTTTTTTTTTTTTTGCTTTTTGGAGGGGGTAAGGTGGGGCAATTGGGATTAAGTGACTTGCCCAAGGTCACATGGCTAGTTTTGTGTTAAGTGTTTGAGGCCAAATGTGAACTCAGATCCTCCTAACTCCAGGGCTAGTGCTCTATTCACTGCACCACCTAGCCACCCCTGGAATTCTTTTTAAGTAATTCTTATCTTGAGCTCTTTGCTATCCTGGGTGTTCTCTGGCTTGTCAGTGTCCTTCCTAAAATGTATGTCACAAGCTCCAGAGAGGTCAAGATCTATGGAAAATGAGGAAAGGAAGAACCTCTACTCCTAACTGCCCCATTCTTGATTTCTGATCTCTGATTCTACCCCACTCCTGTCCCGGATCTTTACTCATATGACCTTGGGTGTAAACATTTCATTCTCAGGGCATCTGTAAAACAAGGGTAAAACAAGACATTCAGACTAAAACTATGTGACCTTCTAATTTTGCTTTATCTCTGACTTACTCTGTTGTGCTGATTTTGTCCCTTACTTGCCCTCAAGTTCCTTTTGATTGAGCTGAAACTCAGATCTCCTTGGGGATTCAGCCCTGAGGTTTGGGGGCACAGCCAACAGGGAACTACCTTCTCTCACTCCAGATGGACCAAGACTGGATGAGGCAGGCTGTCCTGGGAACTGGACATGGTTGGAGGGGATGGAATCCACCCTGCAATGCTGGGCTCCAGGGAATCCACCCCCGGTTGTGGAATGTATTCGGCCAGAGGGGGGGCCAGCCATCCCGCTGGGCCTGCCGCTGCCCATCAGCCGGGATCATGCGGGCACCTACCAATGCACAGCTTCCAACACAGTGGGCCAAACAACAAAGGATGTGATGGTGATGGTGGAGTGTGAGTGACAGTGGGGCTACCACACCTACCCTGGCTCAGCCCCATTGGAGGGAGGGCCCTCCCATCTAAGAATGGGTGGTAGAGACTATGGGGAAAGGGTCACGGGGTATATCCAGCAGTGCCAGGGCATTGTCCAGTCGGGATGGAGCAATGTCCAGCTGAGTAGCAGGGCTGGGGCCCCTTCTATTTTTAGAAAAATGTTTTATTGAGGTTCTTTTCTTTGTTTTTAAACATTGCTGTCACTTTCCAATGATGACATCCTACCAATTGAAGCCCCCACTTGTCAACAAATAAGTATGGTGGCTGCCTTTCTTTTCTTCCCCTTGCCCCCACCAATACCTTCCCCCTTTGCTACCAGATGGGCCAGTCCTGGATCAATTAGGTTGCCCAGAGAAACGTACATGGCTTGAGGGTACAAAGGAGGTGCTGACCTGTCAGGCTTTTGGGGTCCCACCACCCACTGTGAGCTGCATCCCCACTGGGGCCAGGGCCTGGCTTCCTGTGGGGCAACTTCAAGTGACCCGGGAACATGCAGGCACTTATCAGTGTGTGGCTACAAACCCTCGGGGCTCAGCCTCCACAAATGTGGCCATCACTGTTGAGTGTGAGTGGAGAGGGAAAGGGGCTGGGGTAAGGGCCAGAGGCAGAGGGCAACCTAGAGCACTGCAGTACCTGACCGCTGTCTCGTCCCTATGGCAGATGCACCAAGTTTTGGGGAGATTGGCTGCCCTGGTGCTTGGACCTGGGTCAAGGGCTCTGACCACCAGTTCTCCTGTGAGGCTGATGGGAACCCAGAGCCTGTGGTGCTGTGTGCAAAGGCAGGGAACCTAAGCCACGAGGAGCTGCTTTTTCCTCACCTGGGTTCTCACTTGGGTCATGACCCTGCTCCTGGGCTCTACTACTGCAATGCAACCAACACCCATGGGTCAGCCAGCAAGATGGTCAACATCAGTGCTGAATGTAAGCTGGAGCCCAGGGCTCAGGGTGCAGGGGCCCTCATCAGTACATCTGGTCCCCTGACTGACAATTAACCTTGCTGCCTTCTAGCACCACCAGAAATGGATGAGGCCAGCTGCCCAAGCCACCAGACGTGGCTGGAGGGGACACAGGCACCAGTCCTGACCTGCAGAGCCCAGGGCAACCCCACTCCAAGGGTCCAGTGCTCCCGAGAGGGGCCGCAGAGGCCAGAGAAGAACAGTGTTTCCAGGGCAGATGCTGGGACCTTCCACTGTGTGGCCACCAACAGCCATGGATCATACACCAGAATGGTCACCATTGGGGTAGAGTGTAAGTGACCAATCCTGGAAAAGATCCAGGACAGGAAGAAGAGGGCAGGGCTGCCAGGGGGACAGAACCAAGCATAAGATTCTGTCTGATTCTGCAGATAACAGGCTTCTCCACCCCCAGACAGGCCCTTGGTAGCAGAGCTGGTGGCCATGCCCCCAGGCAGTGTGAAGCCTGGGGGGAACTTTACGCTGACCTGTCGGGCTGAAGGATCCCCCCCAGCCCAATACAGCTGGCGGACACCTCCAGGAGCCCCAAACATTGGGCTCTCAGGCAACAACAGCACTCTCAGTGTGGCTGGTGCCTTGGGCAGCCATGGAGGTGTGTATGAATGTGCTGCAACCAACACCCACGGCAGCCATGCCCTTCGGATCACCGTGCATGTGGCTGGTAAGGCTAGGCCTTGGGGAGAGGGGGTAGCTGTCCCTAACAGAGAAGGCTCCAGGTTAGCTGTTCAGCAGCCTACAGCCTAGCTCTCCTGTGGGCATAAAGGGTCACAGGGGGCTGGCCCACAGTCCAAAGGAGTGTGGCTCAGTGACATGACCTCCTCCCTGGCTGTCTGCAGGGCCCTGGCTGTGGATTGTCGTGGGCGGGGTGGCCGGAGGGGCCTTGCTGCTGGCCAGCCTGGGTGGCCTCACCTATTACCTCCAGTCCACAGCCTGTAAGAAAGGAGAGTACAACGTGCAAGAGGCTGAGAGCTCTGGGGAAGCTGTGTGTCTGAATGGGAGTGGGACTGGGGCTGGGGCTGGGACTGGGGCTGGGGCTGGGGCTGGGACTGGGGCTGGGGCTGGGGCTGGGGGTGGGGGTGGAAGTGGTGCTGGGGCTGAGACTGAGGCGGGAGGAGCAGAGGTGTACTCCATCCAATTGACTGCCACGTGAGCCCCCTTCCCCTGGAGCAGGACTTCCCACACCCTTGTACCCAGCTGGGTAGGCAGCCCCTTCCTGGCATGTATTTATTAATTGATGTATTTATTTATGGAGCCTGAGTGCCAAGGCAGCTGTGATCCAGGATCCCCAGGAGCCCTTCAACTCCTGCCCCCTGAGTTTTCTATCCCTCAATAAACTTTTTATAAATGACTCATGTCAGCAATCTCTTGCCCTCCCTCTCCCCACCCCCTTCTCTTTCTGCCTCCCTCTTTGTCCATCTTTTCCTATGAGGAAGTTTGTTTCTATATCTATCTCCTTGTGTGAGTCTGTTTCTATTTCTGTATTTGTCTCTGTGTTTCCAAGGCAGCCAGGTGGGGTGGAAAAGAAGCACAGGTTGGGGATGGGGATGGGAGTGGGGGGGAAGAACCCCAAATGTTAGGCCTAGCTTTGCCACTGACTTGCCATATGACCTTGGCTAAGTCCATCATTCTATCTCTCTGGCATTGAGCTCCACATTCCTAAAAGGAAGAGATTAGACGGATTGAACTCTGGGATTTCTTCCAGCATCTCTGTAAGTCTCCCTTTCTGTTTCCCAATATCTTCATGCCTTGGTGTATTTTCACCACCCCTGTGCCCTCCTCAGTGTGGGCCTTTATTTAAGGAACTTTGACACTAGGCCCTTAGACTGGGAGAGCTCCAGAGGGCCTTCCCCTGTTCCAGAATGGAGGATCTGAGGGTACACAGATTGTGAGCACCAGCGCCAACCCCAGCCTTTGTGGGGCCAGGCTGTCTCTTCCAGGCTATCTCTTCCGGCCAGACCCAAGACTGCTGCTCCCTGGGTTTCCTCTGCACATGGGGAGGGGGTGGGGAGGGGGAGTGAGAGGGGGAGGGAGTAATCCTAGCAGGCAGCTCTGGCCAAGGCAGGATGCCTTCTGCCCCAACTCCAACCCTGATAGAGTGGAGGGCCAAGAGGAGGTTCTACGAAGGCAGGAAGAGCCTGCTCAGCTGTCCTCAGATCTCCAGAGGGCACTCCCAGCTCCCCCACCTAAACAGAGGGAAGTTAGAATCTCTCCTAAAAACCCAGCTCAGGTTCAGGAAAGCATCTTTGGACAGTAGAGGACAAAGTTAAGTCACAACAAAGAGATGTGTAAGCTAGACTAAGTGACCAGGATTTCAAGTTCTACCTCAGTTTACTCTGCCTGAGAAGCTCACTAAAGTCCTGAGATTAGGGCAGAGAGAAGAAAGAACAAAATGGAGAAAAGTCTCAATGCTTGAAGGGTGGAGGCTGGGCAACTTTTCTCCCCTTATCCTTTCTTTTCCTTCCCCCTCTAGGACTCTGAACAAAGGTCCCTTGGAGTCAATTTCCCCATATCATAGATAGGTAAACTGAGGTACAGAATAGGGTCAATAGCTGAGTTATCTTATCCCTCCTTTATCTAGACATTTTGACTTCTGGAATTGCAGATAAAGAACCTCTGCCTTAATGTCACTGATCTTCCCAGCCCTGAGAGATTTAAGTTTAAATCCAATAACTTTCATTTCTCTGATCCACAGTCTCTGGATATGATTGATTCCTGGTGGAGTTAATGGGTTCAGGAGGCGTGCACCTGGGGCAGAGTAAAACCTAGCCTCTGAAGCAGCTGCTTCCCATCTGCTAGTGGCTCAGTGACTCGGTTCAAACCATGCCCCCATGCCCCCCTCCCCCCCATCCCCTCCCCCTCCCCCAGGTCGTGAGATCCCTGAAGGACATGACTTCAGAGGTGGGCTGATTCTTAGCATGTCTGCATAAAGGAGGCAATAACCACACACGCATATGCCACCAGCTGGGGCTTTTTCCCTCTCCTCATTTTCTGTACCCCTCCCTTCAGCTTCCCCTACTGCTCCCACCCCAACCAATTCTCAGACACAGAGTTAAGGCCCAGAAGTCTCTTGGTGAATTCTGATGCTATAGCAAGAACTTCCCTGAAGAGATGGAAAATGGCCATGTGTGTAACAAGGCATATGACTATGTGTGCCTAGAGGAGGCACCCTCCCTTCCTCCCCCCCCCAAAAAAAAAGCACAGAGTAAATTGTTTCAGGGAGCATCTAAGAGGAAGGGTTCAGAAGACAGTAAGGGTCAAGGTTAGTAGGGTTATGCCTCCTCCCACCTAATCAGACAGCTGTCTTCTCTTGCAAGAACAGATCTATTTTATTTCTGATTTTTTTCTTTGGATGACTGGGGAGTGGGGGTGACTGAGGTCACTGCTCTTGCCCTCCCACTGGGACATGAATCCACATTTCATCAGGGCTATGCCCCAGGCTGGTGAGGATCCCCGCTCCCTGTCTTGCTCTCGCTGCAGCTTCTCTGGGGAAGCTCTTTTCCTTCTCCCCATGGAGCCGGGCCACCCGGGGCTGGATACTGGAGTCATGGCCTTCAGTCCCTTGGAGGGAAAGAGGAGTCATAAATGTGAAAGAGTGACCTCCCCCTGCCTTTCAGCCCCATGAACCCTCCCCTCTCCTACATTCCTCTCTAGCTAAAGTTCCTCTGAATGTACTTGGGGGCTAAGGATGGGCATGTAGGAAGAGGGACAGGATGAATAAATTAAGGTGGGCCCCGACCAGGAGCAGTTCCTTACCTTTCCTGCTAGGGCCTTGTGGAGTACAGAGCCAGGCCCCACAACGGGTACAATGCCCAAGTGGGCAGATGCTCTTCCTAGGTACAGTCCAACAGGCAGGGCAGCGGATTCCATACTTTTTGTACCTGAGTGAGGGCAGTAGGTGGTAGTGGTAAGAAGCATTTATGTAGCACTTTTTTTTTTTTGCTTTTTGGAGGGCAATTGGGGTTAAGTGACTTGCCCAAGGTCACATGGCCAGTTTTGTGTGTGTGTGTATGTTAAGTGTCTGAGGTTGCATTTGAACTCAGGTCTTCCTGACTCCAGGGACAGTGCTCTATTCACTGTGCCACCTAGTCGCCCCATGTAGTACTTTTAAAGTTTTCAAAACAAATCTCTCATCCTCCTAACAGCCCTGGGAGGCAGCACTATTATTATCCCCGTTTTACAGAAGAGGAAACTAAAGCAGATAGCACTTTGCCCAGAGTCACACAGCTACTAAATGTCTGAGGCTGGATTTGAATGTGGGTCAGCCTGACTCCAGGCCCAGCTCTCTGTCCACTGCACTGCCTCACCCTGATGTTAGAAGCTAAGAAGCTGTCACTGAGTTCCCTCCTGACTCTCCAAGGACCTTGAAAGGAAGGAAGGATGCTTGAATGCCTGCATTCCTATCCCAAGTGGGATAAAGCTTCCTTCCTGATCCCTGGGCCAACTCAGAGCTCCCAAGCCTGGCCCAGGGTCACCTGACATCCCCTGCTCTTGACCAGCATGTACCTGATGCCACATGCATTACACAGCGGGGTCCCATCCTCTGCATCCCGCCACAGTGGGGTTCTCTGGGTTCGGCAGGAGGCACAGCATCGACTCCCTGGGAAGTCAGAAGTGTAGCAGGAGTAAGGGAGGAAACAGCCACCTGGTCAGACCCTCTCTAGGCCTAATGGTGCCTTGGACCTGGTTAGTCTTCCCTGTGCAGAAATGGGCATCTGGGACTTATGGTCTAGCCCTCCCCACCAGGTCCAGAAGTCTTAACCCAGGCAGTCAACACAGAAAGAGAAAAAACAGCAGCCTTGGTGATGGGGAAGAGACAAATTTGGTGGAAAGAGCGAGAGAGATGGCAGACAGGCAGAAACCAGATGGCACAGCAAGATTTTAGCTTCCAGCTGCCGAGAAGCCTCCCACATACCTGGGGTATCCTGATGGTTTGATGTGGATGCCTCCATGGGACTAGATAAGGCCCCCCACCTCCGGGAACCACAGGCTGAACTGTAGGGGGAAATTGGAGGAGGATTAGGCCCTGACCATCATCTCTGTGCTCCCAGAAGCTCTTGGGCTTACTTATAAGAAGAGACCCCTGAATTATGCCTTCCCTCAACTTACCACCTTCCTACCTTTTGCCCCAAGTCAGCCTATCCCCACTCTGCTGTCCCCAAGTCTCTCAGGCAAGAGGAACATTCAGCCTCTGGGCCAAGATATGTGAGGAAGAGAGTCCTGGATGTCCCAGCTCAATACCTGAACTGGGCAGTGATTAGCAGCTGGTGCCCTTCCTGAGCAGGCTTCAGGTGCATCCTCAGCACAACACCTTGGAATCCTGGTTCCAGGCCCTCGGCTCCCCGCTGGGGGTGGGGCTGTTTGCGGAGGGTCCTGCCTGCCAGGGCCTGGAGGTCAGGTCCCCTACCCAGTCCCACTCTCAGCCCCACCTGCTTCCTGGCCCTTGGGGGGCTCAGTCTGTGACACTGAAGGCTGATGAGGGCCAACGAGTCCACAGCATCCCAGGCTCCGGCACCCCCAGGGGCCGTCAGGGGGGCCAAGGCCCTGGGGGGCAGTGGTGGCTCCAGCCAGGGTTCAGCTCCAGAGGCTTCTGGGACAGGAGCCTGCCGGAATCGCTCTGCTGTCTCCTGGAGGAAGCACAGGCCAGTCGCTGCAGCTGGGAGTGCCAGCCAAGGAGACCTAGGGGGAGCAGGCAAAGGGATTAGCTGCCCTCCCCCAGGGCCCACAGACTGGCCCCTGGCTGACCCTCCCCCAGTGGCCCCTGGCTGACCCTTAGTGAACCCAAGGAATGTCCCCGGGGTGACCCCCAAGGATCCCTGTTGGGAGAGCTACTCCGGCTGGGCCCGGTCTTCCTTGTCCCTGAGGGGCAGGTAGGGAGGTGGGGGAAGGTCTGGGCCCTTATACACCTGCTGTCTCCAGGGCCCTTGTTCTCTTGGGGCAGGATTAAGGAGCCGGGGCAGGAAGAGAGGCGAGGCAGAGGGTGCACCCCCTCTAGCTCTGGCTCTAGGCAGGTCGGGGCCAGCAGCTCCCGAAGGACATCAAAGTTCGGGGTGGGCTCCCCCTCCATGGCGAGAGCTGGAGACCCCACCCCAGACCTCCGGCTATTCTGGCCCCCGCCCCCGCCCCCGCCCCCGTCCGGGGAGAAGAGGCTGCAGCTGAGGAGGGCGTGGTCACCGCGGAGGCGCTATCCCATGCTGAGTGTCCGAGACCCCAGCAGAGGGGCCATGCTGCTCCGCCAGGGTAACCCTGGGCAGATACTCGGCTGTGTACGGATAGTCCTGCCTTAGGCTAGTCGTTATATACCATATTTCTTCTGCCCCACCCCCACTCGTTACTTGTATGAACACTGGGCTAGTCAAAACGTCTGTGAAGCGGATTCCTCATTTATAAAAAGAGGGGAGGTGATTGGATTAGAAGCTTTCTGAGGTGCCTGGCAGTTTATTCAGCTCATTCCATCTTCTTAGTCTTGGAAGAGCACAGAACTGACCTCTGGGACACTCGAACTCCAGTCCTGGCCTTGCTCCTAAAGAACTGATTGACCTGGGGCAAGTAATTCCATGTCTCTGTTTCCTTATCTAGATTCCATTTTCCTCAATCAGGTCCATATATTTATCAGCCACCTAGAGGCAGCTAGATAGAATGCTAGACTAGAATCCAGGATCAGCCCCATTTTCCCATCTGTAAAATGGGGATAACATTAATGACACATTATATGTAAATCTCTTTGTAAACCATAATGCCTTGTGTAAGTATTAACTATCATATATATATCCCCCTTTTCATCTGCCAGAAAACCCCACATTTCCCCAAATGGAGGAGCCAAGTGAGCACCCTGGATTTCTGAATCCTATTTTCCCAGGACTGACCCAGTACCAAAAGACCTAGGCTTTAATTTTGTCTCTCTTCTGCTTGCATGTGTGAATGTGACTAGCTAAATCTCTTCTTCCCTTCCTCCTTCCTGTTGGGCCATTTTCAATAAGGTGCTCCCAATTAAAAATCCTCTGTCCTTATAAATTTAGACTTATCCTGTCTGTCCGGGTGGTGGTAGAATTACAGCAAAAACCTCCTAAGGCCCCTCCCTGTTCCAAAGAGGTTCCACAGACTGGTGAACAAAGTGTTTTATTGTGGCTCTAACAGACACCCCCAGTTTGGGGGCCCAGGAGCCCCCCCCCTCCCCTGCCAAGGCTGAAGCAAGGGAGGGGCCTTTTCCTTTAAAGCACAAGTATAGATTTCTCCCAAGAAAAGGGAGACTTCTTCATGGCCTCTCTTCTGAGCCCCCTCTGGTCCAGCATAAGGTGTCCACAATCTGGCCAACTGTGGTCAACCGATCTAGGCCCTGACAAGAATAGGGCAAGAGATGGGCTATATGTCCATTAAGGGAGTCCCATGCTCAAGCCAAGCAGCTACCAAGCCCCAAGGAAGAGGCCCATGTGTCCAGCAGCTGCAGGTGCCTCCAGACCCCTTGGCTGGTCCTCCTTGTCAATGGGGCTTGGGGACATGGCCATCCACATAGAAGTTTCGAGTAATTTTCGGCAATGTGAACTGAGCACCCTCAAGCTCCTTTGTCAAGATGATCTGGCAGCCCAGCCTTGAGTTCTCTTGCAGCTGTGGGGCCATGTCCAGCATGTCGTCCTCCCTGCCCAAAAAAGTGGTAGTCAATAAAGGAGCCAGCAGGTTTGGGGGGCAGATTGGGTTCTACCCCTAGCCCCCCATTTCAGGCAACCCAAGGCCCTAGACAAGCCCTGAGCCACCCACCTGCCTCTTTATTCCCCTTGCTGCCTGGATGACACCTGTGGCCACTGGTTACTGTGCTGCATCAAAGCCTCTTGGACCAGAGATTCCAGAAAGCCTCAGCCCCAAGGCAGCCTCTGCCATTCTCCTCTCCCCAACCCTTACCTTTCTTCAGGTGGTGGCAAAACAGCCAAATGTTCTTCACTCACATAGACGTGGCAGGTAGAACAGGCCAAGGAGGCCTCACAGGCTCCTGTGGAAGAAAAGGGCATATGTGGGACCTAAACTCCTCCTCAGAGGAGGAGACTGGGCAAAAACAAGCCAGTTAGAGGGTAGGCCGTGGTGTTGGAGGCTTGGTAAAAGTACAACAGAAAAAAGGGATATCAAATACATAGATATAGGGAGGTTAGGGGGAGCAAAGATGATCTCTCTAGGTTACCCCCCTGAGAAACAGGGGAAAGTGTCCCCAACCAGAGACAGGGAAAGCCTGTGATGGACAGTCTCCAGCTCCTTTCCTAATTCTAAGTATAATAGGTAGAAAGGTGCCTGGACTGACTGGCCCAAAGAGAGGTGCTGTTCTTATGCCTGTAACTGGCACACTGGGGTGACTTCAAACAAGTGCCTTCCTCTCTGCACTGCCTTTCCTGCCCCTGGCAGAGAAGGGATGACCACTGGGGCAGAAATGTTGTATACACTGCCCCGAAGGTCACTGTATCAGATGTTTCTGTTTTAACAATTACAAGAGGATTAAGATGGGAGAGAGGGAAGAAGTGTTTCCCTAAACGACTGTGATATAAAAACAAGCTAGCAACAGAACTTTTTTTTAAGTAACAAAATCCAGACGAAAACCCACACCCACCCAAACAAAATGCAATAAGGTTGGAGTGTCGGGCTGGCCGAGGCTAAGGTTCCCTCCAGCTCGGCCATTCGGTAATTCTCCGTCCGCGGGCCTCAGTTTCCCCGTAGCTCGGGACGGTTCTGGCAGGCTTACCCTCCAAATCGACGCCGTGCCTCTGGGCCAAGCGCAGCACGTCCTCGCCCACTGGCCCACTCGCTGGGATCCGCTTCCCTGAGCGGTCCACGAACACCACGTTCACCCTGGATGGGGGTGGGGGGAAGTTGTCATGGAGGGGACGGGTCACGGCTCCCGCCTCTCCCCTTCTTACCCCGGGGCGGGTCTTACTCACAAGTCGTGGGAGAGAGGCTCCAGATCCGGCTGCAGCTTATCCTCCTCCGAGGTGCAAGGGCCTAGAAAACAGCGCGCGCTTTGAGAGCAGGGCTCAGCCCATGGGGGTGAAGGGGTTAAGCCTGTTCAGCACCCTTCCCCCCACCCCTAGGCGGTCGGCAAGTTACGGTGAGGGGAGGAGTCCCTCCCCCAAGCACCTGTGCTCCGGAAGCCTCTGGGCCTGACCGGCGACTGGGCGACAGCTCTCTCCAGGTTGGGTCTGCTGGACCCCAGGCACCGCCACAGACTGCCTTCCGCTGCCCGTATCAACGCCCCGGCTGTCACGCTCCTCCCCGCCATGGAGGCGGCCATGACAGACGCCACGTGACCCAGCGAGACCTCAGGCGCAACTACCGGTCCCCGGAGGGAGGAGCTGTAATTCTCAGAATAGGCGCGCAGGTTAGAGGACCCAGGTGGCTCTAGCATTTCGAAGCTGGGGTTTCTCTTTCTCCGCCCTCTTGCCCTAAGACGAAGGTCATACTGGCTGCAGACTCTGCCTTTGACCGCCCCTGCCACTCAATGAACATTTACAGAAGCGCCGTGCACAACTCCATTTAGGTCAGTGCCGTGAGAATGGAGATACACGCTGAGGCCCTGGGCACCTGCGATGGGCAGTTATATAAGGTGGGAATTCCAAGAGTTTAAGACTCCATACTTGGGTTTCTAAGAATGGGCTGTGTGTGAGTAAAATGCAGCTAGCTGGTGAAATAATCAGTCAAGTACCAGTTTCGTTAAAATCATTTTACTTAAAAACTTTAATTCAGCAAATGTGGATTTCAAGGGACAGTCATATTTACGAGGACAGAGCTACTACCCCCCACCCAGGGTTCCTTTAGGACAGACAGTGGAGGCACTGAAAACCTTGCCCCTGGAAGCTAGGGCTGGTCCAAAGACAGCAGGTCTGAGCCCAGAGCCCTGGAACTGCTAATCCAGCCAGGTCTAGCTCAGATGACAAAGACAAAAGTACAGATTAAAAGGGAATATTGGGAAGATGGGAGTACAATGAGGAAAAGCATGGCAGGAGGTCTTAGGAGAATGGGGGAAGAGAAGGGTTAGGCATATGAGGTGGTGTGCCCAGGGCACATGGAGGCACTAGAGGGGGTTGGCTCACTTGAATTGGGAGAGGGACAGCCTACCCTAAAAGAAGAGGCCTGGGATGGCCCTTTCCTCTCCCTGGGGGCAAGGAAGAAGGTATCATTCTGCATGGAAACTTTGGCCTTAGGGCTAGGGGCAGCTGGGAGTCTCCAGCTGACACAGTTGGGCAGAAAGAATTTCACTATAAAAACCAACTGGGGGTGAAGTATGGGTGAAATGAAAGATAAAGCTTTACTTCAATGGAGACCTCTGCAACTGCTGGATTTGTAATCTAGCATAAAGTTACTCTCCAGCCGAGCTAATTGAGAGAAGGGGCTGGCTTAAAGGCTCACCTCCCAATCCGTCCCTTCCTCTCTCAGTTTGTTTGGTCCTGAGTTTTAAGGAGAGAAGTGTAGCCCCAGCAGCTTCAGATTGAACCACAGATGCTGAGTTCTCTGGACTGGGCAGGGACTGAGGCTCAGGGCCTTAAGGCATCTGGGGATACAGGAAGGGTCATTTCTATATGAAGACCAGAAGCAGCAGCAGGGGGTGGGAGGCAGCCACACCTACAGCATTTAAAAAAAAGGAGGGGGAGGGTGTGCCAAAAATCACCTCTAACATATGGCTAAGAAATTTAAAGCCATAAAGAACATATGTAAGTTGAGCTTCCCAGGCTCCCTGGGATGCACAGGAATCAGGGAGCTGGGTTCTTCCTGGCTTATTATTAAAAAAAAAACCACACACACACAAGAAAATAAAAACAATTGTTAAAAAAAAATTTAAAGGCAACCTACAGATGCAGCATTTCCCTAAAGAGGAAGCTGCATGATGTCCAAGGCACTCAAACCCCAGGATCCAGCATAGGCCCAGCCTGATGGAGCCACCCAGGGAGCCCAAGACGCCTCTCAAGAGACACCAAGGAGAAAGAAAGGAGCAAGACAAGACATACAAAGAGATGACAGAGAAAAAAGACAATGAAGAAAGGAGTCACAGAGA
Source organism: Petaurus breviceps papuanus (assembly GCF_028583685.1). Taxonomy (NCBI): domain Eukaryota; kingdom Metazoa; phylum Chordata; class Mammalia; order Diprotodontia; family Petauridae; genus Petaurus; species Petaurus breviceps. Next base: position 5,620,790 of record NW_027185755.1, on the reverse strand, counting down.
AAAGGGTATAGAGGAGAAAGCAAGAATGAGGTCACAAACCCTGGGGGCCTCTTAAGGCTACATTGTTTTGGGGACAGGATCACTGGTGGCCCCCCAGAAGTCCAAAGTGGGGCAAGACAAGGATATTGCCCTAGAAGAGTGACATAGGTCCAGGGTATGGGGAAGACATCCTGACCCCTGCCCAGTCTGGTCCCTACTTGTTACTTGGAGGACACCCCCTTTTTTCTTCTCCTCTACCACTACAATCGAAACACTGAGCCTCAAGAGCTGCAGGGCCCCAAGGAGGGTGTCAAAAGGTGCTGGTATAGGAGGGAACAACCCCCATCCCCTAACACAGCCTTTTCTGAGGAGAAATGGCCTGGGTCTAAGGGGGCTGGCCCTGTTCAGAAGGCAAGTTCTTTACATACACTTGGTTGTTTGTTTTTTTAAATCGGAAAAATCCAAGATTGGGCTTTAAAAGCAGTCAGCCAGCCTAGGGTTGAGATTCTGGTCAGGGGTTCATTAGAATATCCTCTTTCTTTTCAGGTAGGAATCTGCATAATGGCCCCCCAGGCCCTGGGAATGCTGGCCCACATAGCCTCCTTCAGGGCTAGGCTCCGGGGAAGGAAGTAGGTGGGAGAAGCCTCTTTTCTGGCCACCAATAGGTGTCTGTGAATACAAAACACAAAGCAGCAAGTGAAAGGTGGTCCCCCACCCCCAGCCTGCCCCACTCACCACCTGCTCCAAGCCATTTACCTTCATCAGGCTGCCATGGCTGTCAGGGCCAGGACCCAGACCCAAGAGACCCTCTCCAGAACCCATGGGGGACGTGCCAACAACCTGAGAGGTGAGGGAGCCATCAGTCTCAATTCCCATGTCCCAGGCTTGCTAATCTCCCCTTCTGTCCCACAAAACCCTTTCAGTAGATGGAACTGTTCTTCTCCAAGGGGACCTAGATTCTATCATGAAGCTAAAACCTTAGCTCACCCACAATTAAAAGGTAACTGCTGTCCCCAGGAGACTTGGGCCTTCCCATGTCAGGACCAGGCAAGGAGTCCTTAGTATTCTCCTTCCCACCTTCTGCACAGCCTACTAGGGGATCTCACCTTGTTAAGGTGACTCTGCTTGAGGCCAGCCTGCAGACCACTGGTGAAGTAGGAGGTGGGGGAGCCCGAGTAAAAGTGGGGGAGCCCCCCACTTCCACTTCCCCGATCTCCAAATCCACTGGGTGGGGGAGACATCTGCAGGGTGGGAGCCAAGAAAACAGAGGCCAAGGGTGAGACTGGGGAAGAGAGCTGGAATGGGATGAAGTGGACAAAAGGGAGTAGTTACCTTATGTCTGCTATGCCCAAGAGGTCCCAGCATGGGCCCCACAGATTCTCGGGGATGGGAAAACATACGGCGTGGTCCTAGGTCCTGGGGAAAAAGATCATATACAGTTGGAAGAAAAGGGGGACTAAACAGCTTCATAACAACCACTTCAATAATTATAGCCCACGTGGTCTCTTTGACTGGGCACCTCCCTTTTGCTCACTCCTAAGCTATAATACACTTAGAGCTCAGCCTCACTATGAGAGAACTTGGAGCTTGTTCCTAGGTCACTAATCTCCCTGTCCTGTTTGATTTGCATGAGTAGAGAAAACATGAGATTCTTGTGTGTGGTAACTAGAAACTAGAGAAAAAACTAGGAAGACAGAAAAAAGGGCAGCAGGGCCTAGGTCCCTGAGACTTACCGGTGGGTAGTCAAAGCCATAGCCATCTGAGGATAGACCTGAATCAGTGGACAGACGAGTGCTAGAAGCACTGCCCAGCATACTGGATTTCAGGTTAAAGCCTTTGCTGCCACCCCCTGGGGCCAAAGGGAAGAATATCAAATCAATTCTCCTTAGAGGATACTGCCATCCCCCCAACCCCAGGCTACTCCAACCCAACTCCCAGCCTGGACACCTTACTGGCAAGTACCTGTTGGCAAGAGACTGTGCAGGTTTAGGTAAGGGTTCAGGGGGATCCTAAAGTCCTTGGGTGGCTCTCCCAACAGTGAGACCTGGGCAGGAAGACAAAGTCACCTTTGGCAAAGGTGATAACCCTGCCTGTCCCTCACCCAAAAGAAGGGCTTGGGCCTTACCCCAGAGGTTGGTGGTGGCCCATTCTCACTTAGTTTCTGTAATCCACTGAGGACAGAGCCCCGAAGGGAGGCAGGAGGTGGGGTGAGTTGAGTGGCTGAAGCCCCCAGAGTTAGAGCTTCACGGTCTCCTCCTGCTGTACCCAGCAGTGGTGGCAAGAGAGATGATGGCTTCCCTCGAACTGGGGGCATGTCAGACGACAGGACTCCTTCAAAAAAGAGAAGTCTGTCATAAGCCCTCCCACTGTAAAACATAACCACTACAAACTGCCCTAGACCCAATCTCTTGTGAAGCCTGTGTCTGGCCTTTCCAGATCGTTCCAAGTTGTTTGTACTGCCCCATCATTACTCAGTGTGAATTTTGTATTTTCTCATTATGCATCCATGCCGTTTCCCTCCAATAGAACGTAAAGGCAGAGGTGCAGTGTTTGGCATTCAGTAGGTGCTTACTATATGCTTCCTGAACAAATGACTTCATGGAATAAGGAGAGTAGGCAGCATAAGCCCAGTTTACCTGCAGGTAACTCTCCAAGAAGAGTGTTGCCAGGCTGAGCTCCAGATTGGAATGAACCCATGGGAGAGTCTCCAAGGATTCCCGGTTTCTAGAAATAGTTTGGTCACAGTGTTAGAGATCAAGTGGCTTTGTGCACCCAAGAGCACACACTACTGGAGGGCAGTGTCCAGTCAAAACAACCCAAGGGGAAAAACCATTAGTATCCCCAGTAGTGGGAGGAAGAGAGGCATAGTATTCATCAGCAAATGAAAAGGATGACTGCTGTTCCAAGGAAGATGGGCAAAAACAGAAAATCAAAGTCCATTCCAGAAAGTCAGGAAGATGAAGCTTATAAAGAAAAGGAGGGGCCAGTGGAAAGGTCAAAGTCCTCAGGCAGAGCTGGCCCAGGGCAGTCTCTGGGGAAGAAAGCTCCTGGGGGGGGGGGGGGAGGGCAGTGTGGAAAGTAGACTTTCAGATGATCACAATGATCCACACAAAAGACCCCCAGGGTCAAGTCAAACCGTGTCTCCTCTAGTCGGCCAGGCAGGCAAACACAGACAAGTAGCTAAAGGGATGTGTTACAGCCTACAGAAAGGAATGCAGTTGTCTGGCATATTCCTGGTCTTATCTCCCAAATCCTACTATGGTGGAGAGCTGGTACAGCACATGGAATTGTAGCCCAAGTAGGGAGGGGAGCCAGTACCTGCTGGACTTGGCTCTGAGTCTGTAGGGCAAGCTGGAGCAACGCTGTAGACAAGGCTGGGCTGTTCAACAAGGGCATGGTTGGAGGTGCACCCAGGAGGCCTATAAGGTCAGAAAAATCATTCCTATTCTATTACCCTTTTCTCACTATATTCCCCTACCACCCAGGTTCCATCCCCATATCCCAGGGGGCTAAAGAGAATACTTACCCTGCTTGTTTCCACTTCCAGGGCCATGCAGCAAGGGATTCAGGAGAAGTTGTAGAGATGCAGGGGGTCCTAAGCTACTGAGGATCTGAAGAATGTTTGGCTCAGGCAGCAGCCCCTTCCCCCTGTTCAGAGCCTTAAGAGATAAACCAAAGAATCTATTCATAGTCCAGCACTCCCAGGCCCTGACATGAAGTAAGAGACCCTAAGCCCAAGGAACATGGGTTTCTTAGTGAGCTTGGTGCCTTGTGTCCAGATAGGTCTTACTCACCGTGGCCTGGGCAGCAATAAGGGCAGCTAGCATGCTACGGCCAGGGGGACCTGGGGCACAGAAAGACACCCGGATAGGGCTCCCAGCCAGGGTCATCCCATCTGCCTGCTGCTGGGCTTCTTCAGCCATCTGTGATGTCTCATACTCCAATACTGCAAACCCCTTCAACTGTCCATCCTGCCCATATGCAAGCTGTGAGGTAAAAGACAAAGGAAATAAATGGGAAGGCCTATTACTACCCACTCCCCAGTGTAGAGATGAGGCAAGTTAAGAAATCCGAAACATGATATAATAGAAATTCCCATGAATTTAGAGCCAGGGAACCCAAATTCAAATTATGGCTCTGGCACTGCTCATGGAACCTCAAGAAAGTCATTCCCCGTCTCTGGGTCAGTTTTCTTCTCTAGAAAATGGACTAGTAAGGTTCCTCCCATGACCGTATTAATAATGATGTAATATCCCATCAAGCAGTCTGACAGAGCTAAAGCTGCTCACCTGGCAAAAGGTGGGAGGGTGTACAGAGGAGAGGGCCTGTCGAAGTTCTTCCACATCACTATAGCCTTGGGGCAGGTGGTCAACACAGAGGCAGCGTGAATGCAATAGTGCTGGAGTCAGCTGGCTGGCATCTGTCCAATGAACATACAGTGTCCGGGGGCCTAGCGGCTTGCCCAGCAGATCTGACTTGGCTCGAGCTGCCGAATCCTTCTTCATATACTCCACAAAGCCATAGCCCTTGGAGTGACCACTGCGCTCACTGTATACCAGAAAGCAGCGCTCCAGGTTGCCAAAGGGCCTTACCAGCTCTTCAAACTGCTGCTGTGTGTAGCTTGGGGGCAAGTTAGCAATACAGAGCAGTGCATCTGTGGGTTGCAACTGCACTGACAACTCCTTATCCCTCAGGTGGCTCTGGTGAAACGTGCGGATTGCCGACTCTGCTTGCTCCCCATTCAGCAGAGTCACAAAGGCTAAGGAGAAAGGATCACACAGGAAAGAATCACCAAAACTAGCATGATTGCCCCCAGAAGCTCTTGCCCCCCACATATTCCCTACTCCACACTCTCCAGCCACAGCACCACTCACCAGTCCCCTTGTACTTGTCCACAAAACAGTACTTGAGTTCATAGTCACTGAGCAGGTCATGAACTTCCTATAGAAATAAAAAGATTCAGAAAGTCACCTAGAGACTAAAAGTAGGAAATGGGTTGTGTGTGTAGAGAAGAAACAAACTCCAAGATTCATGGTTCCTCAGCTAACAGCAACATTGTTCTTCACAGGAAAGCTGTGGGGGTGAAAAGGACTGGACTATCTATGCCAGACACAATGCTCGTCAGGGGGAGACATCATGCTCCCCACTGAGCTAGAGTGGTGGGCAGCAACTAGGACTGGCAGCTCCCACTCCAGAAGCAAGCAATCAGACTCCAGATTTGTTCCCTTCCTATTGAGCTCTTTCTCAATGGTTCAAAACCTTCTACCACATCCTGGCCCTAAGACTGGAGGTCTATAATACAGTAGCAGGGGAAAAGAAGGCACTGTTGAGACCATCGAATCTAATTTCATGCCTAACCAATTTAAACTCCCAACTGCCAGCCTCAGCTTGGGACATTTCTTCACAAAGGGGTACTTGCTTCCTTTCTAGGGAATAACTGCCTTTCATTCTTCATTTCTATCATCATCTTCATGCGTTCAAAGGATAACAGAAATTTAAGACACATTTGTGTTTTACTTTCTTAGCATGTATGGAGAGAGAAGAGTACTGACATTCAGGGGGAATCACATCCGAGGATGGCCCAGGGTCATGACACGAAAGCAAACACAACAATCCACTTTTTTGTTTTGCTAAGGCTGTAGGATTATAATCGAGAGAAAACCAGTCGCCCCTCTTAGTTCACACTCTTTTCATGGAACAAAACCCCCTGGCCTCAGCCCCAGGAGTCAAGGCTGGCAGTTTTCCTCGGTCCTTCCTCATCTCCACCCAGAGGGCATAGCATAGGAAAAGGCCTGGAGCCCCGCACGTAGCCCAGGAGCTTGGTGCCTTTCTTTGGGCCAGGTCAGGATGGCCACGAAACATCCCAGTTTGGAGCAGCAATCTCACCTAGGAGGGACCCACCCCGCCCCCCACGCGAGCAGTCCAAGCACCCAGCCAGTGGCACCACCAAAGCTCGTCTCCTAAGTGCGTTCACGGTCCCTCCCCTTAACGTCAGTCATTCGGTTTCGATTAAACTGGTTGGTTGCTCCAGGGCTGCCACGCCCCCTTGATCTTTTTCTTCTCTCCCCTCCCCCCCCCCCCGCGCAGCACGCTCCCTCGGCGTACCCCGCCCCGAACTCCCACGTTGGTCTCTTCCACTCCCCCCTACCCCCAGGCGAAGAATGATGCCCCTTAGTCTCTCTAGCCTCCAGCGCTCTTGCCCGCAGGTCAACCAGCTTCTCTAGCCAGTGTCTTAGACCATCCCCGTCCCCCCGTCCCTCCTCCCACTCACACGCATCGGGCGTGTGGATCTTTCCTGACTCTCCCCCCCCCCCCGCGTCCCCCCTGGTTGGTCACGTCCCCCGGGAGGCCCCGGATGAGGATCTTTCGGCGGTTACGGAACTGGCGCTCAGTCCGCTCCAGGCGGCTCCGCACCTCTTCGGGGTCTAGTGGCGGCAACTTCTCGTCCAGCGCCCTACGCTCCCCGACACCGCTCGCTTCGGCCTCAGCCTCGGACTCTGGGCTCAGCGGGGGCCGGTGAGTAACGGACACGTCTGCCGCCATCTTGGGAAACCCGGCGCCTTCTGGGACCAGCGAGCCGGGGCGGAGCGGCCTAGAGCGGCAACGGCGCCGCGCCCGTCCATTGGTTAGGGCAAGTTCCACCTCCCTCCTCTCCTTTTGTAGCCCATTGGCTGCGAGACTCTTCCCGCCCACTCACGGGTGAGTTCTGTTCCCTAATTGGACTTTGGCAGCCTATTATAGGTGGGGAAGCGTGATTGAAGTAGCCGGCGGAAATGGTGAGCACGCCTCCCCGTGGCCCCGCCCCACATGAATGGGCGGACGAACCCACAGAAAGCAATGCAAGAGGCCGGAGGTTGTCTCAGTACTACATTTTATTGACCTAGGCCGAGGCTTCCGCTCTCGGGCCTGTGGGGCCGGTCTCAGGCCCCTTCGTTGGTACCCGATTCTCCAGAGGCAGCGTTTGGGGCTTGTAACTGCCTCTCCGCAGATTCTGCCGGAGGTACAGGGTTGCGATACCCCAAGCCACGACCGCGACGCCCAGGGCCAGCAGCACCCCCATGACGATGGGCACCGGGTCTCTCGAGGATTCTACGGGGTGGGGAGGAGGTGAGAGAAAGAGGAAGGGTCAGAGTTACAGTCTGCCTGGCCAGGCCCTCGCTCCCCCCCCCACTGGGGTCACAAACCCTCCACGATCACAGTCACATGTTGCCTTTGCCCCACCCCCTCCCCCGATTCTCAGCCCGAAGTGTGATCCTCCTTACTGTAGACAGTCAAATTGCTTTGGACTTCCCGGCTCTGATCCCCCAGGGTCACATTGCAGGTCAGCTCCCACTGGCCATCTCTGTCTCCCTCTGCAATGGCTACTCGGGCTGTGGCCCAGAGCGTGTCCTGGCCCCGCTTAACTGTGGCACTCAAGCTTTTCCCTCCCAGGGACAGATGGATTTGAGCACTCTCCACTGGAAAGAGCTTGTCAATCTTGCAGCTTATGGTCTCCTCCTTCCCGAACTTCAGAAGCTTGGGGACTGTGAGTCGAGGGGTACCTAGTGCTAAGAGGACGAGAGAGACAGTTGGGACAGGTGGGAATAAACTGGAGCATGCCATCAGCTTTGGCATGCCCCTTTGTCACTTACCAAAAGTGTGGAGCTCCATGGGGGCTGAACTCATCTGATATCCTAGCTTCAGTGCTTCTAAGTCCAACTTGGCTCTGCAGGAGAAATTGGCTCCGTGGTCCTCTCGACCGGCTGTGGCTGTGAATGTGACCTCAGCTGCCTTTCCTGGGTCTTGTTCAGAGACTGCCTGCCTGCTCAGCTCCTGAGATCCCCGAAGCAGTGCCATTGTCAGGTTTTGCCTGGGTTTCCCACCCCTGACTTGGCATCGAATTGTGAAATTCTGGCCCACAAGAATCCATGGAGGCAGGGGCTCAAGATCCACATGTTCTGGCAGCTCTGAGAAGAGGGAAGAGAAGCCCAAGTGGTTTTTGGGAGAAGAGGATTGCCCTAGTTTCCTACCACCTCCTCCTAGTGGAAGGGAAGCTTTGGAAACAACCCAGTGAAAACTCTTGATTTAAGAAGACCTGGTCCAAATACAAAGTGCTCTATTTGGTATTCAAACCTAGCCCCCACTTACCTTTCCAGTCTTCCTATATATTACTCCCTACAAAGTACTTCTTTGATCCAGTGACACTGGCCTTCTGGCTGTTCCTCAAACAAGACACTCCACATCTGGACTCTGGGCATTTTCTCTGTCCCTTGTGCCTAGAAAGACCTTCCTCCTGCACTTTGACTATTGACCTCCCTGGCTTCCTCTAAGTCCCAACTAAAATCCCATCCTTTCCTGCAAGCCTTCCCTGACCCCTCTTAATTCTAGTGCCTTCCCCCTGTCTATTACAGCTATTCCTGTAAATAGCTTGCTTTGTATATATTTGTATGTTGTCTCCCCCATTGATTGTAGGCTCCTTGAGGGCAGGGACTGGCTTTTGTCTCATTTTGTATCCCCAGCTCTTAGCACAATGCCTGGCACATAGTGGGCTCTTAATAAATGTTGACTTGATTGATTGCCTTAGTCCAGTATTTATCAAAACATTCCTTTTAAAACACTTTATCCAAATTCATAAAGGCATTTTCTGGTTAAATTGATGAAACTTTTTTTGAACCTAGCTTTTTAACTCAGTGAAAGATTTAAATTAATGCTATTCTTTGTTAAACCCAGAATGATCTTTCCTGGGTGTCCTGTAATCAACAGACGTGCATAATAAGTGCCATGTGGAGAAGGCTAAATGAGGCAGATATTTCTTTCTCACTATCATTATACTGATTGAATTGTTCATTGACTGTATGAGAGAAGCAGAAGGGGGTTTGACCAGAAGGAGGCAATAACTTGGTCTGCTCAAGAGATTATTTAACCATAGATTTAGAGCTAGAATGGACCTTAGAGGTAGACCATCTTGTCTACCCACCTTATTTTACAGATGAGAGAACTGAGGCTGTATTGATTGTCATATAACATCTGCTTCCTTCTGACCTCTCAGGCTCATTTGGTCAGTCACAAGGCACCTGCCCTGTAGTCATTCATGGCACACAACCTATGTAGGTCCTATATGTCATGGTTCACTGGTGGCACAGGATCTTCCTGTTCCACAGACCCCAGGACCCTGCCTAGACTCACAGTCTTTCATGGCTTATGCCCTCACCTGACTCAAAGGTTATAGGAGTCTTGCCTGGGCAGGGGGCTTTGCTGGCTCAGATAGTCTGAAGCAGCTAGGCCTGCTTCTACTGGTCCTGGAGTTAGAAAAACCTGAATGCAAGCCTAGCCTCAGATACTATTAGGTGGGCAAGTCACTTAATCTCTACCTACCCCAGTTTCCTTGACTAAAACAGGGGTCATCATAGCACCTGCCTCTCAGGATTTTTGTGAACATTAAACAAGATAATATTTGTAAAGCATTTGGCATAGTGCCTGGTGCCCAGTAGGCACTCAACAAATGTTTGTTTACTTGCTATCTAATTAAGGTATTAGCATATTAAGAGATAGGTTGACCAGTTTCCTCAGAATCTTGGTAGGACCCCTTCGTGGGTTAGGCTGAAAGGGGACCTCCAGGGTAGGTGTTCTAGAGAAATCCTAGAGGTAGTAGTTGCAGGGGTGATCACCATGCATGGCATTGAAGGTTATTGGAGGACTTCCATGTAAGCTATGGGGGAATTTTAAGAAATACATTTGCAGGGGCAGCTAGCTGGGCAGTGGATAGAGCACTGGCCCTGAAGTCAGGAGGACCTGAGTTTAAATCTGGCCTCAGTCACTAGAGTGATCTTGGTCAAGTCACTTAATCCCAATTGCCTTGCCTTCCCCCCAACAAAAAAAAAAAAATACATTTGCCTGTGCCCAGGACATTTATTCCCCATGTTGATAAACCTTGTATGTGGAGAGAGAGAGATGGCAGATCTGTCCTAGAGGTGGCTGTGGACCATAATCTCTAATGATGTACACCCCCACTGACCCAAGCACTTACGAATTACAGTGACAGTGGTGCCATAGAACATCTGATCTTTCCCAAGGCAGTTGGCAAAGCAGAGGAGCCGGGTGTCTCTGGTTATATTTCTTAGTAGGAATGTTACCCATCTGGTTCCGTTGTCTTCTTGTGTCTTGTCAAGTTGGGTCTCCAGACCAATGAGCAGTGGCTGGTCACAGTCTGTACTGCAGTTCACTAGCAAGTTCCCCCCAGGAAGGGTCACTGGGTATGGGGGTTCTATCCATATGATCCCTGGAGCCCCTGCAAACATAGAGCTATGGCGGTTGCCTCAAGCTTTCTTTTTAAGAGCATTCTTCCTAGCTTATCAAGTGTCTCAATCTTTCTCAGTCTTCAGCTCACATTTCCCTGTAGACACAAAAGTCCTGGAGTTCTCTCTTGCCCTCTGAGGAATCAACCTGTTTCTGGGCCCAAGCAAGGCTAAGTTAGTGGGTACTACCTTCCGGGTTATCCTCATCTCTGGGCCCCACCTACAGGAGCCTGGGTCTCCCTGCCCCCTCCTTGCCTTCTTTCAAAGCTAAGAGTGGGCCCTGGGACCTACAGGGAGCCCTCTCGCTGTAGGAGAGCTAGCTTGGGTAGTGTGAGGCAGCTAAGCCTTTGCTAGAATCTCACCTGAGAGCATGACGGCGAACACCAGCAGGTTCAGGGAGGACTTGGGCCAAGCTTTGAGGAGTGCCATGCAGGGCCTCAGATGAGTAGCAGAGGAATGATTGCAGAATGAAAAGGGGTTGCCTCCTGTCTTCTGGGAGGTGGGGGTAGGGGCCAAGGTTCTAAGTAGAAGCTTTTACCTCAGAGGAAGTAAGTAACAGCTCCTGATTGGGGTGACTCTGTTCATGGAGGTTGCTCAGTGTGCATAAGGCTGAGAAGGATGGGGCCAACCCCATGAGCCAATTTCCCAGTCCCCAAAGAGGTCTCTCTGAACTGAGTGAGATTACTAGTCTCCACCCCCAACAGGAAACCACCAGCCCTTGGCCAACAGTTAGGGTTAGACCTTCTTCCTTTCTGTTAAACAAGAGACTGGAATGGTGGAACCAGAGTTGGGGGAGGAGGAACTGGTTGTCCCATGGCAATGTTCACTGCCCAGCTTTGGTGCCTGGCCTTATTCTGTTCGCTCTCTGCACTTCACATGTTCCCACAGCGGGGGGATCAAGAAAAGATCACAGCATTTAGTGCCAGAAGAAAACCATGTGAAAGAGGTCATTTAAGTTTGATGTCAGCAGCAATGTCCTACCTGCTAGAAGTAACCCAAGCACGACCAGCTGCCTTCAGAAAGAACGGGCACTGATTCATCGGAAGACTTCCAGAAGAAGTTGGATCACTACTTGTCACAGATGCTGAGTGGGAATTCTTTTTCTGGTATGAGTCAGGCCAGATGGCTGCTGAGGTATCTTCCAACTGTTAAATTCTGGTATTCTGATTTTATGGAGAAGAAAACGAAGGTCTAGAAAGGTTGAGTGATTTGTCCAGGGTCACTCGGGGTGTAAGTGTTATGGCCCAGATCAGGTTCCAGGGCCTCTGGCTCCACAACCAGTGCTCTTGCCACTCTGTATCATGCTGTTCTGAAGCTCAAATGACTTGGAGGGAGGGAGGGAGGAAGGAGAGAAATGAAGGAGGGAAGGAGGAAGGAGAAAAGAAAGGAAGAAGGGAAGGAGGAAGGGGAGAAGGGAGAGAAGAAGGAAGGAGGGAAGGGA